>NC_079559.1:21665334-21965334 GCF_015846415.1 Triplophysa dalaica
TTTGAGAAATGTGTTCATGAAATGGAAGTCAATGGGGTTCAGTTCAGTGTTGTTTGATGATCGACATTCTTCAGAATATCTTCTTTGGGGTGAAAAAAGAAGACTTTTGGTTTTTGTCTGAACACTGATATCAGTGTTTTACTCCTGCTCATGTTAAATCACAGATGAAGAGAAGATCATGTTGCGATGTGTCTGCTGTGAAATGATGAGGATGTATTAAGTGTTATGATGATTATATAATCTGTGTCTCTCTCTCTGTGCATCTGCTGTTTATGTAAGAGCAATCTGTGGTCTGAAGAAATGTCTAGTGTGATCTTGTCTGTTCAGAACTCAAGGCATCTGTTGTGTTTCTACAATATTGTGACTCTTACATAAGAGATGGTGGTATCATATCTGTACACATATAGTGTAACACAAGGTGAAAGTGTGCTCATACATCTACAGTTTACTGAGTTTCGTTGTCTCATGGCTCTATTTTCACCATCTAAGCGCATGTTCTAAAGCGCAGGTGCACGCAGGTGGCGTGTCCCAATCCAATTTTACCGAGTGGAGAACGGTCGGCGCTCCCGGGCACATGGTCTAAACGGGATGTTCCGATTCTCTTGAGGAGTAATGGGTGTTTCTTGGGCCCAATGTGCAGTAAACCAATCAGAGTGTCATCTTCCTTTCCCATTAAGAGCCAGTTGCGCTCGCGCCATGACGGATTCACTATTAACACGGCGGAATTCTGAAGAGCAGACACTTCTCAGAGAGTAAACGCGTCTGCTCGTATAGCGCACAAACAGAACATCTACAAAACAAGCCAGATTTTTATCTTTATGTCCACAATAATAATCTTGTACATTGTAATTCATTTTTATAAATATTTGTCATTATTGTATGCTTCTGCGCTTCCCTCTGTGTATAATAAGCAGAATGCCTGTGCACCCGCCTATAGGCTCTTTAAAGAACTAGACAAATATTGCACCATTTTAGAGCAGGTTTGAGTTGGTCTGTGGCACATTCTGTTTTCAGTTCCTCACAATATCAACGCGCCAACACTGCGCCTGAGCACACCTCTTTTGTAGACCAACACGCCCATGGGCGCACAAATGAGAGCACGTGCATTTGCTATTTAATCAAGGCAGCGCAGGACAGGAAAATGAGATCTGCGTCGGGCTGAAACTTACAAAAACACTTGTGTTGTGACTTCCGCCGGGGGAACGATAGGACCCTCAGTGTTACAGTCATGTATGATAAAAGCGTGTTGAAGGGAATCCATCCTCGTGTGTCTTGTGTGTCAAACACATGAATTATGTTTCATAACAGCACAATATGAGAAGTGAAACACACAATCTCTGTTGATGGATTGTCTTTCAGTGGGTTCACAAAGGTCACAGTAATGATTAGGGTGGTGTGATGGATTGGTGTGTCTCTGAGAGATGCACACTTGTGCTGATATAAACTCTGTTCCAGGAATATTGTGTGAAATGATATAAATATCTGTGAGCCGTCTGTTCGGCTCTGGCTGGAATCTCATTTCAAATCTCAAACATATTCTAAACATTTTCAGGGTACAACCGCTTCTTTAAATGTGGATTGACTGTGTTCATGTTATGACGCATGCTCTCTCTCTGTGACAGTGGAGAAATGCATGAGCTGTATGCAGACAGGGACTCAGATGCTGAAACTGCGAGGCGGATCTAAAGGCCTGCTGCGCTTCTTTTACCTGGACGAGCACAAGTCCTGCATCCGCTGGCGGCCCTCCAGAAAGAACGAGAAAGCCAAAAGTAAGAGTCAGTCATGTGTCTCGTCCTCGCTCTACTTCTCTCTCTTGTTTATGAACCACTCACCTGATCTAACTTCAGATGTAGAAGAAAGTTTCAGTTGAAATCACATTACAAGTCAACGACATTTCAATTTTCACATCATTCATGAGATCTCTTCTGAGGAGACGCTCTGACATCACAGGTTGGTTGATGATAAATCACGCGCTTAAGCAGAACATTTCACATCTAATCTCACTGATCACTTGAGAAAAACAGTCAAGAAGTTAAAGAGACGATTCTCCTCAGCACACAAACAAACACACACACGGAAAAACACAAACACACACATACACACGGAAAAACACATAAACACACACAAACACACACACGGAAAAACACACACTCAAACAAACATACACACACACACACACACACGGAAAAACACACACACAAACAAACACACACACAAACACACACACACGCACACACACGGAAAAACACACACACAAACAAACATACACACACACACACACGGAAAAACACACACACAAACAAACACACACAGACACACACAAACACACGCACACACACGGAAAAACACACACACAAACAAACATACACACACACACACACACACGGAAAAACACACACACAAACAAACACACACAGACACACACAAACACACGCACACACACGGAAAAACACACACACAAACAAACACACACACACGCACACACACGTAAAAACACACACACAAACAAACACACACGCACACACACGTAAAAACACACACACAAACAAACACACACACAAACACACACACACGCACACACACGTAAAAACACACACACAAACAAACACACACACACGCACACACACGTAAAAACACACACACAAACAAACACACACGCACACACACACACACGCACACACACGTAAAAACACACACACAAACAAACACACACACACGCACACACACGTAAAAACACACACACAAACAAACACACACACACGCACACACACGTAAAAACACACACACAAACAAACACACACGCACACACACGTAAAAACACACACACAAACAAACACACACACAAACACACACACACGCACACACACGTAAAAACACACACACAAACAAACACACACACACGCACACACACGCACACACACACACACGCACACACACGTAAAAACACATACACAAACAAACACACACACACGCACACACACGTAAAAACACACACACAAACAAACACACACGCACACACACATGAATGAATGACGTGATGGAGTATGTTTCAGTCCATGTGTCATGTGCTGCAGATGATTCAGTGTTTCAGGAGGTGCTTCATAGCATCAGTAGATATGAGATGATGTTTGTATGTGGACTTCAGTGTTCTTTCTTCTGGTCTCTCAGTCTCCATCGACTCCATTCGTGAAGTGTGCGAGGGAAAGCAGTCAGACGTCTTCCAGAGATATGCCGACGGAAGCTTCGATCCCAACTGCTGCTTCAGCATCTATTACGGTGAGCACATGGAGTCTCTGGACCTGGTGTCAGGGACGGGAGAGGAGGCTCGCACCTGGATCACCGGTCTGAAGTATCTGATGGCCGGCATCAGCGATGAAGACAGTCTGGCTAAACGTCAACGCACTCGAGATCAATATCCTTCATGAACACACTGCCGATTTTCTCATCAAATAGATGTTGTCCATCTGACATTATACATTCAACTAACTAACTCTTCACAAATAAAACCATCCTGATCTATGTGCGAGATAAGAGTGTGAGATCTACACCAACCTCACTGTTACCATGGAAACATGAAATACCTAAAAAGTGATCACCAGTGACCACACCCATGAAACGCTGCCGATGTGTCCCTACACTCTCATATCTCTTTACTTCTCTCAATATTCTTTTACTATTTCTGTGACTATAACTTTATTTCCTTAATGAGATAACAAGTTTTTTTATTGTGTATTCCAATAATGATTTGAGCCATAATAACTGAAAACATACAGCTAACTAACACATTAAAAACATCTCATCTCAATGATCTCATTTAGGAACCAAACTCTCATTATAGACCTCTTCAGATGACGTAAACAACACTGGACCTGTCTCAGTTTTAAACACTTCATAAACATTTAAACAAAACACAACCAACACAAAACCATTGATTACCAAATGTTAAACCAATATTTTAGGATTTAAAAAAAAAAAAAAAAAAAAATGAAAATTCAGGTCAGAAGTGTTTCTAAAGCGGTCTAAATAAACTCCAAGCATTGACTTGCAAATCATGACATTCTTACTAAACATTCTTAAATCAAAATACGATTAATTGACAAGAAAAGTGACCTTAGATAAATAATGTAAGAATGAAGTCAGTTTATTGTAAAAACAAACAAAACAAATCTCTCCATGGGGTGAGAAAAATACATTTGGATTTAGTTTGACTCTTTCTCAAGTGTATTTTTCTCACCCCATGGAGAGATGTTTTGCGTGTTTTTACCATAACCTTACTTTATTCTCATATTATTTTTCGTAAAACAAGATCAAATATCTAAGGCGACTTTTCTTGTCAAGTCATTGTATTTTGATTTCAGCATGTTTTGATATTTGTACTACAAAACAAGACAAAGACACTGGTAACAGTAACCACACCATTACTAACACCACAGTGAAACGGCAGCAGCACATCTATCATATGAGATTTGAATGACGTTGGGTGATTTATGGGATGTTCATTGTCTGATGACAGTGGTTTGTGTACTGTATAAAGAATGTGATCATCTTAACTCGGAACATCACGTGGTTGAAACAGACGTTCGCTGAGGCGGATAAGAATGGAGACGGATGTCTCAGCATCAGTGAGGTCCTTCAGCTCCTGCACAAGCTCAATGTCAACCTGCCCAGACAGAAGGTCAAACAGATGTTTAAGGTACATGTCACGTTCACGTGTGATGCACAAAACCACTTTAACCTCACACATCATGTAACATAGTCCTGTGAGTAAATCATGTGATCATTTATACATGTCACGTATCCACACTTGAGCTGACAGACGTGTTTTTCCTGTGAAGAGACTTTGACATGTGTGTTTGGAGTTTGTAGGTCAAGCCTTGGCGTGTGTGTGTGTTTCCGGGCGGTGTGTGACATCACGTCAGCTGTGTGTAGGTCTTCCCATCTGTTGTAGATGGACACAGATGGCCTTTAGCGTAAGACACAGTCTGCTCTGTGTGACGAGACGGGACGGGATTTCTCACCTGAACGCTTTGGCTCTTACTTACAACCTGTGTGATTCACTGTTGTGTGTTGTTTCTGAGCTGTTCAGTGTGAATGTTGTTTGTTGTTTGTTCTGGAAACATGTGATGGACTGCTCATCTGCTCATTATGTGACACATGTGTGCTGCTATTGTTGGAGGGAGGTTTGAGGAACAAGTGTCTTCAGTTTTCTCAGGCTTAGGTTGATTGTGTTGATCATGAGACGAAGTGACATGACACACACGGCCTGGCAGGAGTGTAATTGTGACATTTAAGAAGCTGTTGGTTTATCCGCCATCACACAGTCACCAATGATCTGTGACTAATACACACAGTCACCAATGATCCACAAACACCGTTCTGAAATACTGACTTCTGTTGTGCACGGAAAGGAAAGACTCATTTAACAGACACTAAACCATCAGCCGCACACATATATCACACACAAGTGTTTATAATATCTGCATTTGTGTTTCATTTCAGAATGCACCTCACACAGTTTAGAGAGTAAATCGATAATGATTGCAATAACAGCTTTATAATATTTTTGGTTGTCGAACAACAATGTATTTATATTGAAGTAATGTTTTTTGTAGAATATTGTTTAAATACACCCGTGTGTGCGTGTGTGTGTTTGTGTGTGTGATGTTCAGGAGGCAGATACTGATGATAATCAGGGTACGCTGGGATTCGAGGAGTTCTGCTCCTTCTATAAGATGATATCAACACGACGCGACCTGTACCTGCTGATGCTCACCTACAGTAACCACAAGGATCACCTGGACACCGATGACTTCATCCGCTTCCTGGAGACTGAGCAAAAGGTGAGTCACAGCCTCTTTCACTCAGGCTTGACTTTCGCTTCATAAGAAGTGTTTTCAGAGCTCTCCATCAGTAAGACCACCTCACCTAATGATAAACGCTATTAACAGACTCACCCACACAATGGGATTACAGGAAAATGTGTTTGATTCACTTTGGCTGCTGTCTGTCTGCAGCACAGAAATAAGATCAGCCGTCTTCACCTGTAAGACCAGTTAACCCAATCACAAAAAGATCATCTTGCTCTCACACATCCACTCATGGACGCCTGCATCTGCTGCTTTAAATCACACTGACGTCATCAACACTCAAACAATGACTTCATGTATTTGATGGAGCTTTATGTTTCTCTACATGCCAGTTTTTGGATTGTAGATGATTTTACAGATCCCACCATATAAAAAGAATTTTGAATATATTTCTGTAGATTAAAGTGGATTTACTAATATTTTGCGATTGTACAGATAACATTACCAACATTATCATTGGCCTAACAGGCACATATTTCTTTTTTAAAACTTTAGTGAATTTATACCTATTTTTCTAATGAATCAGTTTTTTCTCTTTTGTCCTGTTGTGGGGCGATGTTCATTAACCCAAGTAGTGTAAACTCATTTATAAAATCACCTGCAGTGCTAAATCTGCTTATTACTTTAAATGGCAAATTTGAATTCCACATGTTGTTTGATTGAAGTGGTATCTGTCAGAAATAACGTTTCAGGCGTTCATTAAAATCCCATTAAAAGTTGCTGTACAGCCGGCTGACACGCAGTTATACTGAGATTAAATACAAGAAAAGCCCACCATGAAATCTCACATCATAACCCAGAAACACAGCGTCTCACCATGACCTTTTCACCACACTCACTCCAGCACCAAGACAAGACACACACAATAATTAATATGATAAAGAACACAGTGGTGAGAGTACAGCAGAGCAAAGTGTTTTAAGATCTGCGGTCAGCTAATAATCACTGACAAATGTGTTGATGTAGTGTTCAGTTGACTGTGATATCCCAGCATCCCCTGCTGCATTCACTGGAGGAAACATGTGAATGATTGACACGGATGAGAATGTAGACGGCAGCGGTGGTCTTTAACAGTCACAATAACACAGAGCCAGAGACTTGATCTGCGTGCTGCGGGTGTTTGTGTGTGTTTCAGATGAGCGGCGTCACAAAAGAACACTGCCTTGAGATTGTGTCCAAGTTTGAGCCGTGTCCCGAGAACCAGACCCTGGGCGTCCTGGGGATAGACGGTACGGTCTTTTCATCGCTCATCACACACCACATCAGAGCCGTTCACGTACAGTACGATTATTATGATGATGAAATGAATCCAGCGTGTCCTGCTCTCACATATCTGACTTCTGCAGGCTGTAGGTGTTCTTGACTCATAGTTGACATCTTTTGAGGAAACAAACACAGAAACATTCTCCATTTGATCTTTCACATTTTTCTTCCCTGAGCTTCATTGTACTATTACTTGTTTTGGCTTATTCGTCAGTCAATCATTTACATTCGTTTGTATTACAGTTTTTTCCAACTGCTTACACACAAAATCTTTTCATGTCACATGATTTTTGAAACCTCTCACCCAAAGTGCAAAACTACACACAAAATCTCCAAAACCACAAGCTATTTCTCAGCCTTTGACTCAGCGTTCATTGCATAAAACACTTTTTTCAAAACACTACACACAATTATCTACCTAAAACACAAAAATCTAACAGGAAGTGACTTGCTTTCCTTTTCCAAACACAACCAGTCAAAATGCTACACTTCTTCACCAGGTCACACACACACTCCTCACATGTGGAAACACTAATTGCTTATCCAATCACTGCTTTACTGTAGTAATGGCCTATAAATAGATCAAAGGTCAGATCACCTGTTTTGAACAATGCATGCCAACAATGGACAGAGAGCAAGAGGAGTAGGAGGAAGAGGAAGAAGAGGAGGAAGAGGAAGAAGAGGACGAGGGCAAAGAAGAGAAGGAAGGAGAGCCATCTTTGATAAGATTAGGGCAACACTTGTTGATCTTGTGATCAACCACGGTTTGAGCATGAGATAGGCTGGAATGAGACTCCAGCCCAATTTGAGTCGATTTACAGTGGCATCAATAATTCAAACCTTCAGAAATGAGAACAGGTATGAAACTATCTAATGACTATTTTAGCCATACAGTAATGTACAGTAAATACCTATGACTACATAGTATTGCAAAAACATTTGTAACTCTAAACCATCCATTTATTGCACTGCCTTGAATGAATGAGGTTGGTTATCATGCTGTACTACAGTTTGTACAGAATGCTTGTCCCTGATCCAGATCAGGAGCATGCTAGATTTGTGGTTACATGGGACAATGTTAGTTTTCACCGTGCTGTTCTGGTCCAAAACTGGTTTACCACCCATCAGCAATTTGTAGTTTTGTACGTACCCCCATATTCACCTTTTCTAAATCCCATAGAGGAATTCTTCTCAGCCAGGCGCTGGAAAGTCTATGATCGCCAACCCTATGCCTGCATGGCGCTTCTCCAGGCAATGGAGGACGCATGTGGGGACATAGAGTTTGCCTCTGTCCAAGGTTGAATACGACATGCTAGGAGATACTTCCCTCGATGTTTGGCAAGAGAAAATGTTTCTAGTGATGTGGACGAAGTATTGTGGCCAGCCCCAGCCCGAAGAAGAGATGAAGCGTAGCTCAGCAATGATGGCTGCTCCTCCACCAATTTCTGGACTGCCCCCCCGGGACCCCACATACACAATTCTGAAGAATATACTTTTGGTTTATATATGTCTTTGATTTTGTTGAATGCTACTGTATAAAACAGTAATGTTTGGCCTAATATATATTTTCTGTATCTACATTGCATTTGTGTTTACAGTGTACTTGTTTCCCCTCAGCAGACACTGTAGAACATTGTATCGAAATGTAGATATAAGCACATGAAAGACCGAAGAGCTTTAAATTTAGAACAACAGTGTTTACTTGGTATATCGAAACATTCACTTTTATGAAAGAAATGTTTGCCATTTGATGCAAATGCTTCATCCTGACATGTGTTTATGGTATTTTGAATGCAGTGTTAAATTTTGAAGGAGATATGAGGTATTTTGCATTTTGTGTGTGCAGTTTTGGGAATTGTGTGTAGAGTTTTGAGAAAAGGTGACATAGTTTTGAAAACGTGTGTAAGCAGTTGGAAAAAACTGTAAACTTTTGTTTTTCTTTCATAATTCTGATATTTTCACATTTTGATGCTGGTTTGATTTATTTATCCATCTATTTCATTTTCTTTTCTGTTTTGTACCACAAACATCATTCCTGTCTAAGTGTTTGAAGTGTTTTCTTCTGCCTGTGATGATGTGAAATTTAAGCAGGTTTTGTACCCGCGCAGGTTTTACGAGTTACATGCGGAGTCCCGCCGGAGACATCTTCAACCCTGAACACTATGAGGTGAATCAGGACATGACCCAACCTCTCAATCAGTACTTCATCGCCTCGTCTCATAACACATACCTGACCGGAGATCAGCTGATGTCTCAGTCTCGGGTGGACATGTACTCGTGGGTTCTGCAGGCCGGCTGTAGATGTGTGGAGGGTGAGACTCGTCTTCACACGTTCATCATGACCTCGACACACATGTAAGTTACACGTTTGCTTT
Source organism: Triplophysa dalaica (assembly GCF_015846415.1). Taxonomy (NCBI): domain Eukaryota; kingdom Metazoa; phylum Chordata; class Actinopteri; order Cypriniformes; family Nemacheilidae; genus Triplophysa; species Triplophysa dalaica. The sequence continues at coordinate 21,674,840 of NC_079559.1, forward strand.
CAATCCTCCTGTAGTGGACTGCTGGGACGGACCGGACGGAGAACCAATGGTGCATCACGGCTACACCCTGACCTCCAAAATCCTCTTTAGAGACGTCATGGAGACCATCAACAAATATGCCTTCGTCAAGAGCCAGTAAGAGACATTTACATAAATCATGATGATTGAGAAGAAAGAACCCTCAAGTTTAAAGAAATGAAATTACAGTTCTCCAAAGAAAGTGATGTCTGTTTTTAGGACCATAAAGATCTCCTGATGCTTACAATTTAGCAGAAGACGACAAAACTAAAAACTACAATTCTCAGTTGGGTTTCATTTACTGTTAGTCTCAAATGTGAGATGAATTCCACTGATGTCTTGGAGAAACTTGAGGTTGAGACGTCATGGAGATCTGGGACCGTTCTTTCCTTGTTGATTTTGAGGTTATCATGTCTCAGAATGGGTTATTGTGATGTTATTGAGAGTCACAGAGGGTTAAAAGAGTCTGGCACTGAACATCTGTGTGGCACTTTATTAAAGAACTGTCTGAACATTCCCTCAAGTTTCAATCCTGAAGGACACGCAATGCTCTACAGCCAACAGCAGCACTGTACATGTATGTGCGTGTGTGTGCACGTGTGCGCGTATGTGCGTGTGTGTGTGTGTGTGTGTGTGTGTGTGCGTATGTGTGTGTGCGTGTGTGTGTGTGTGTGTGTGCGTGTGTTAACATCACTTCCTCTCTTGCTGAAGGTTTTCAGGTGTTGATGTGGATGCAGTAAAGCTTCACACTGTCGTGGCTCCTGAAGTCTCTGTTTGCTGTTTTTAGGTTGGTGTTACACAAACATTCTGTTCAGACAGAATGTTTGCTGTCTGAACATTCCCTCAAGTTTCAATCCTGAAGGACACGCAATGCTCTACAGCCAACAGCAGCACTGTACATGTATGTGCGTGTGTGTGCACGTGTGCGCGTATGTGCGTGTGTTTGTGTGTGTGTGTGTGTGTGTGTGCGTATGTGTGTGTGCGTGTGTGTGTGTGTGTGTGTGTGTGTGTGTGTGTGTGTGTGTGTGTGTGTGTGTGTGTGTGTGTGTGTGTGCGTATGTGTGTGTGCGTGTGTGTGTGTGTGTGTGTGTGTGTGTGCGTGTGTTAACATCACTTCCTCTCTTGCTGAAGGTTTTCAGGTGTTGATGTGGATGCAGTAAAGCTTCACACTGTCGTGGCTCCTGAAGTCTCTGTTTGCTGTTTTTAGTCACAGCTTCTCAACATTGCTGGAGTGTCAGATGTGATGTGAGATTATTCATCTTGTTGTTTAGTGATAGAAAGTATAGCGCAGAGTTATTTATCATCTCATGTCTGGTGATTATCTTGTCTGATGATGTGTCGTTCAGCTGGAGGTCACTTCACTCCGTCTGCTTTCAGCTGCTGGATAAAACTGAGAATGATAAAGTAAGAGCAGTGAAGTGTTTGAAGATGTCGGTCATGTGTGTTTGTGTAACACCAACCTCATCTGAGCATTAGTGCAGAGATGGGTTATCAGGGTGATTTGCTTGTTTTTATATTTGGCAGTTTGGGACATGTACATAGGTTGGTTGTAAGAGGACTTCAACAACTTGGAATGTTTACTGTACTCTGTGTGAGATTATAGGCAGCTGCGGTATATGGCGGAGACGCTGTTATTTTTTATCCCTAACAACTGAATTGTATATTTAATATTGTGTACAATTGTTGTATACCACTGGTTCATGATTGATTGGATATGCATTTATCTGTATCTAAAATATTTTAAAATATAAAAATGTGCGTGCGTGTGTGTGTGTGTGCAGGTATCCAGTGATCGTGTCCATCGAGAATCACTGCAGTGTTCCTCAGCAGAAGAAGATGGCTCAGTATCTGATTGAAGTGTTAGAAGATAAACTGGACGTCTCCTCCATCTCCACAGACCCGTCCGGACTCCTGCCGTCACCTGAAGAGCTGAAGGGAAAAATACTCATCAAGGTGACCATCATATTCACGTCCTCTGGATCTCTCAAAGATTTTTCATCCAGCTTGTGCTTCAGCATGAAAAGAAAACAGTAAAGCAGTCAACAGAATTATTCATATACACATAAATAGACTTTTAAGTTGTCAAGTGAGAAACAATAAGAAAAAAACAGAAATGCATTTATTTGCATATATTCAATGGTAATGTGAAGTTCATTATAGTGAAATGTTGGCATGATCTACAATACTCACTGTCTCAGGACTGAAGCGTTCGAGAGGGTCTGAAGCAGTGTTTTAATGTGTTTTGCTGTAGTCCAGCTCATCTCATGCTTTGAAGAAAGTGTCAGGGTTAGAAATCAGGCCGTGAACGGAGCGTCTCGTCAAACAGGCCAGTTGGTGCTTCAAATTGAAGAGTGAATCCCGAACTGAAATGTGGGCCCGTCCGTCATATTGACAGATTCCTGCGCACACACCACACACATCAACTACCAATGAACCTCACACCGACACTGTAATATATAAAGCCTGCAGACCGCTCCACATGCCATAAAACACACATAACAGGTTATGGATCTCTGTAATGACAGATTGAAACATTAAATATGTCACTTTGATGCAGAAGAAATGGTGTTTAATATCATCTTTTACAGCATCAAGGTCAGCGCTGTATGAATTATAATATGTTCCATTCATCTGCCTGTCATAGGGTAAAAAACTGCCTCCGAATATAGATGAGAATGCAGAAGAGGGGGACGTGTCTGACGAGGACAGTGCTGATGAGATGGAGGACGACTGTAAACTCATGAATGGAGATGTAAGTCATGAGAGCGATGATGTTCCACGTGGTGAAATCAAACTGGACACTGTTCACTGCAAACATCTCTGTGTGAATAACCCATGACTGACTGTCATTCTGTAGATATCATGACATCAGAATCTCTCTGCAATACAATCAACATTACATTTAATACCATTCACAAATCAACTCAGTGGTTGGGCTACTCGGACTCCAGTCCAATTATTAATGAACTCTGACTTGTCACAGACTTGGACTCTGGATTTTTTCTGTGTACAGTCAAGTCCAGACACCGAATGATTAAACAGTTATTTACATTGTGTTGTCGCAGCATTGAGCGGAGGCCATCACTGACATGTATGTTAAACTCATGGGCTTTTCAATCAGAGGTGGGGTGGCATAACAGGATCTGCTCTAAACACATGTGTTCAGCAGCAGCAGATTTATTTCCACTTATAACAAACGGAGTCAAGACGTGATGTACTAAGAGCTTCACTGTTTACTGGAGACAGCTTGCAAAAGTAAGAGTGCAGAACGCCGTAAGTGACTCAAGAGTGAGCACTAGCCTATCACACCACAGGGACATTTACTGATGCTTAAGAAGAAACATCCATAAGTTATATGATCATGTTATATTATCATATTATTTATTTTGTTTCATTTAGTAGAGGCTAAATGAGATATTAACATTAAAAAAATTCAGAGAAATGCTCACATCAGCATCATCTTGACCTTTTGAGCAGGTTGCAAATTATTTTTAATGATTAAAAACATGTTTTTTAAAAGATCTTCTCTGTTGGTGCCTTTTAAATAATGGAATTCCTTTAAAATAATGCAATTTCAAATCACACAAACCTTCTGGACTCAGATGTTAGGGACTCAGACTTCAGTCCAACTCGGCCCCCTTTGGACTTGGACTCAGACTGGACGATGATAGACTTAGATCAAATGTTTTGTGTTGATATTTGAGATAGACGTGTGTTTTTATTTCCCTCTGATGAAGATAAATTCAGATGAAGTCTGTCTCTGTCTGAAAGACTCTCATATATTTTAAATGAAGGCTCTTCTCTCCTTAGTGCTTGAAGTAAAACTAAAGGAGGAGTGTTTTATGTGTGTGAAGTGACCCAGATATTTTGATGAATGGTTTGGACCTTCACGTCCTCTGTAGAAAACTGCAGATGGAGTCCCAATGCTCATATAAAGAAGTCTTGAGTTCTCTCTCTCTCTCTCTCTCTCTCTCTCTCTCTCCATGTCCAGACGTCTATGAATCGGAAGCAGGCTGAGAACGTTGCCAAGAAGAAATTAGATAACCTGATGAAGGAGTCGAAGATCCGAGACCGAGAGGATCCAGACAGCTTCACCATCACGAGCCTGCCGCCCTCGGCCAAACCTCAAGAGAAATCTACTGTGAAGGTACATACCACTCTCTTCTGTTTCTCGTCATTTATTTACATTCATTTAAAACAACTGACTAAGTTCATTGGCTGGTTTAAGCTGGTCTCCCGGTCTGGTTTTTGGTTCAATCGGTGAAGCAGTTTAAAGTTTTATGTTACAGAAAGTAGTCAGAGACAGGGATTGTTCTGCATGTATAATGCTGTTAACTTGTGCATAGATGTTTGAAATAAAGCTCCATAACATCCTGAGACTGAAGACAAGGTTATGTGAAAGGGTCGTAGTCTGTAGTTTTATCACAGCTGTATTTCCTATGAACCTAAAACATTACTTGAGTTTAATATCAGACAGACCTTTTGTCGTTGCTGCAGCACAGTTGACAGATCATGTGTCATTTCCTAGAATCACTAAGTAAAACGTCTGTCTGTATGTAAATGATGTTGTGACTGGTTAACCCGTGGGTCTCTTTTACTTTTTGTACATGTTGGTTTTTGCTGCCACCTAGTGATGATGTGTGTGTGTGTGTGTGTGTGTTTAGGGTAAGGGAGATGGGGGCACTGACACTGGAGATGAAGCAAACGCTGGCAGCAATAAGCGTCTGGCCAGATCCTTCATGGGCAGTTTCTCCAAACGCAAGGTGACTCTTGAAGGATTCACCTGATTCTTCTTCTCTTCCTGATGTTTGTGTTGTCACTGCAGTCTAAAATGTTAATGTAATGATCACGTCCATTATTCTTTCATCTTTTCGTCTGCAGAAAAAGACACGTAAAGTGAAGAAATCCTCCAGTTGTGAGGACACAGACACAGATCAGGAGAGCTCAAGTGGAGCGTCTAAAGCGGCCGTACATCACAGCAGGTACACAACTGGCCTCATTCATCATGTCAAAGTCACTTTAAGAAAGCTAAAGCTTTCATGCATTTCAACAGAAAGAAGAAAACCATGAAGCTGTCGCGAGCACTCTCTGATCTGGTCTATACCAAATCTGTGGGCATGCCGGACTTTGAGACACAAGGTGAGAAGAGAACTTGAATAATAAGAGAACTGTGTATATGAGCTGCGAGATTTTTCCTCATGATGAGTGTGTGTGTGTGTTGGCGCGGTCGCAGGCAGCTGCAGTTTTCAGGTGTCGTCTATGAGCGAGACCAAAGCCCATCAGCTGATGCAGCAGAAACCTGCGGCGTTCGTACGATTCAACCAGCGTCAGCTCACTCGCATCTACCCGTCACCTTACCGCGTGGACTCCAGCAACTTCAACCCACAGCCCTTCTGGCACGCTGGCTGCCATCTGGGTACTGACAAACATTTACTGCTCAGAACAAAGCGTATGTGTGAAACATGCTGCCAACCTTCTGCTTTCATATCAACACCTCACAGAAATACAAATAATAATCCATACATTGCTGTAACAAACCAAGAACATATACACAGGCTATGAACGACGTATTTCTTCTAATGTCAAAAGAAGCGATGAGTGAATTAACCTTGACTAATTTTAAATACTGTCTGTAGTTGCTTTGAACTACCAATCAGAGGGCAGAGTTCTGCAGCTGAACAGAGCAAAGTTTCAGTGTAACGGGAACTGCGGCTACATTCAGAAACCCTCCTGCATGTGTGAAGGTCTGCACATCACCTCCTCACTCTTATACACATGAATGTGTTGACATTCAGAGATATGAGACCTTCTCCTCTTCTGACAGGTTCATTCAATCCACTGGCTGAGGATCCTTTACCAGCCTGTCTGAAGAAACAACTGGTTCTTAAGATCATCAGTGGTCAACAGTTACCCAAACCTAAAGACTCCATGCTGGGCGATCGAGGAGAGGTGATCTGACCTCTGCAATCATGATCTGAAACATCTACATCTGCAAATGAATAATCTTACAACACACACGTCTGCTTGCTAAATTCAGTTCATTCAACAAGTTTGTTCCATTCCAAAGATTCTGGAGGGATGTTTCTCTTTCAGGAGCTGTAATGTGAATATTTTGGATGCTCCAATATGTGGGAACTGTTTTATTTTTTTTTCATCATGTCTTCTGTAGATCATTGATCCGTTTGTGGAAGTGGAGATCATTGGACTTCCGGTGGACTGCTGTAAGGCACAAACGCGAGTGGTTGATGACAACGGTAAGAGAGGCGCGACAGGGACAGGTTTCACTCGTAAATGTTGAGAGATTGATCATTAAAGTATCATGTAGTGTAAAAGTGCACATGTGTGTCTGATTGGAAGAGATGGCAACTTTAATGCGTGAAGCTTCACAATTTCTCACCAAATTAACTCACAGATGCAAGTAGATGTACATTAAGATCATTTAACAGACACTATATTGATTAAAGACTAAATGTTATGATCAGGGCTCAGGACGCAATATCAAAAGTTCATAGTTTGCATCAATTTGTCACCCACCAGGTTTTGGGTTAGGGTTAAGTGTTATGAGGTTTCTGTCATTTGGACAGATGGAATCAATGATGTAATAATATGGTAGAGTATCATCAACATAATAATGACAAGAGAAACAAAATAAAAGCAGCAGGTAAATGTGGAACAGGATTGGCCTGAGGATAGAGCCTTGTGGCACATCAGATCTTGAGAAATAGATTTTGTTGTGACATATCTGATAAGTGCAAGTAGAAATCATATAGACCAATACAGTGGATAAGTCCAGAGAAATTTAGGAAAAGTAAAAGCTACTTTAAGTTATTCAGTTCAGTGGGAAGGTCTCTCAAGAATCTCTCATTCATTCTATTATTTCTCCATATATAATGAATAACCCTGTCTGCCCCTCTCTGTTTCTCAGGTTTTAACCCCATGTGGGAGGAGACACTTGTCTTTACTCTACACATGCCAGAGACTGCCCTTATACGATTTCTGGTTTGGGATCATGACCCGATTGGTCAGGATTATATTGGCCAGAGGACCATCGCTTTTAACAGCATGCTTCCTGGTACCATCTGTCATGATTTACACTCTCCTTCATAGTAGAAATATTCATCTGTGCTATATTAGACTTTTGTTTTAGCCCCAGACTGAGTCTATACATGTATGTACACATGTAAAAATGATGCAAGTTTTCACTTTCATGTTTGTGTTTCAGGTTACCGGCATGTGTATTTGGAAGGCATGGAGGAGGCGTCCATCTTTGTTCATGTTGCAGTCAATGACATCACTAGTAAGGTGGGCACCTCCTGTAGCTAAATGACAGTATAGTTGGCTGGTATCATGTCAGAGAAACCATTACATTTTTCACTGAAAAAATTCAGGTAAACAGGCACACATTCTTAATAAAGTTGTATAGTCTTCACAAAGTCAGTCATGGCTTCACAGTGTACATGACATCTCTTACGTTCACATGTCAATCTAAAAAGACTGAATGTGCTGTGCATTGCTATTATGCATTGATATCATTACATATTAGATAATTGAATACAATAAATTGTTTTTAATTCCCACAGTAAATAGTTAAAGGGTTTAATACACATCAACTGAAGAAATCTTTCATATCTCTGAGATACAAACACACAGTATTTCTGCATATTGTCTACATGACACTTTCCTTTTATAGAGTACAACAAAATGATACTCTTTGACCTTAAGGGGTCAAACTTAACAATAAGAGAGCTCCATAAATGAACATGCACCAATTTAAAGACATGCAGACTTTTATATACTTGGTGCTAGATCACATTTACAGTGAATGTACAGCATGTGCACCTCTTTTGGATAGAAGTGTCATTGCAGTTTGTCCTCTATTGATGGGAAGTGGCATTTGATGAGAAACGTGCTTACGTGCTCTTTTCCATAATCTCTCTCCTACACATTCAGTGTCCAGAGCAGATGTTATTTGTGTAGTTTGTCTGTTTTTCGCTCTTTTACTCTTTCTCTGGCTTCTCTCTTTCTCTCTCTTATGTTTGTTATTACAGTGCACCCATCTTAGTCCAAAAGCTGTCTATAGAGGCAGGAAAATATTAGGATCCTCGTTCAAAACTCAGGTGTAGTGAGACCCAATCAGCAACCTGCATGCTCCTCAAAGCCTCCTCCTCCCCCAGTGAGCGGTTAAACCCTTATTCATTTGCTAGCATTCACCATGCCAACTCATGCAGAATGAGTTGCAACATAATTGTGAGCGCCTTCCTCCAGTGCATTCTCATTGACCCCAAAAACAGCGGGAGACAAGCCTTACTCCTATTTCACTGAGCTCCATGATGAGTCTCGGCTGCCCCGCCATGACTGTGAGTGGCTGCTGGGAGATCTTAGCTGTCATTTTTACTTACACAAGTATCTTTGGAGCTAAAGGCAAAAGAGCTTGAATCTGCTTTGAGCTCGAGTACAGACATTAGAACTACAGAGATCACAGCATGTGTGTGATATTCTTCATTCAGTATGTCAGCGGCGAGCAGATCAGAGAGGTCAAAGCAGTTCATAGTTAACATGGCATGAATGGCAAAATGACATTGGGTGTTGTGGTCCAAAGACGTCTCAAATTATTCATTTTATGGAGGATGGTTTGGTTTTTCTGAAAAAAGCACTGACCTGATAACCCAGTGTCATTTTATCCTGAAAGATGTCCTTCTTCCTTTCCCTTCACATTTATTCACATTCCTGTCATACGCTCTTCTAAAGCTCTGTGTTGGTCACCCACACGTGTCTGTCCATTCCAGGTTTGGTTATTTGTGCTGACTTACGTTGTACAGACATGTAATATCAGCTCAGAGTTCTTGCATGATGTTAAACTGTCCAGATGTGGATGAGCACTGCTGAGCCGATAATCGTTCTGTTGCTATCCGGAATTTCTCAATGGTAGCAGGTGTGAGGACATGTCTCTTTGTCCCGTTGAAAAGACGGATAAAACAAGCCTAAAGTGAATCGCTTGTCATGATAAGAGCATTCTGGACACTCGGCTGGTTCAACCTGCAAAACAAGATGAACAGCAGGTTGGCCGAGCCAACTGAGACCAGCAACCACCTTAGACTGGTTTAAACAATGGTGTTAATGTGGTTTTAATAGTTTACGGAAGAATGCTACGTGGGTTCCATGTTATAAGATCAGATCAGTTACAGTCTGATACATTTTAACGTAACATACCAGTTTAGGTGATTCTCTGTGTATCATCCTGTTACAGGTTCGAGCAGTCAGTGGTATAAAAGGACTGTTTCACAGAAATCCAAAGCAGTCCTCCCTCGACAGCCATGCTGCTGCTCAGCTCAGCCGTAAGCCCACCTTCGGTGCTCATCTACTGCGCCGCACCGCCAGTGCGCCCACCAAGGGTCAAGCCAAAGTCACCAGGGGCTTTCCTGAGATCTCCATCGACACTAAAGACTGCAGCTCAGAAGGCCCCAGTGAGGAGCGGGAATCAGAAGAAGGCCGAGTAGTCCACCACAACGGAGACACAGCGTCTGCAAAATCATGGGGTCACGGCACCAACGGGCAGCTTCTACCTGATGATAGTAAAGGTAAGAGTGCTTTTGTTCATCCCGTGCCTCGTGCCAAACCTTACCGAGAAAGGGAGACCATAAGTGAACCCCTGAAGAGAGCCAACAGGTTGCGTCTCCAGGATCCACTGGACGAGAAGCCGGGCGTGTTCGCTCGTGTGGCTATCAACAGCTCGGGCCGGATTGGGATGACTTCCAATTGCATAAAGTGTGTAATTGGCACCAAAGAGAGTCCCGTCTTTGAGAGGAAGGTTATGAGCACTGCTTCTCCCAACTCTGAAAGGACTTGTCGCTCTCAAATGGCATCGCGACAGGTTCAGCCAGAGCCCAATCCTCAACCACAAGTCTTAGCCCAGACGGATGCTAAGCACCAACCAGACCCTCAGTATCAAATCGAAACCGTACCGGTAACCAGAATGAGGACAAGGGTAGGGCAAACATTGGGTTCTCCATCTTTCCACTCGATTGATGTCCCCTCTGTGAGAAATGGCCTCTCTTGTAGCATTCCACGTCAAGTCCTCCGGTCCCCATCTGGTCCTCCTCCACAAATCCCCGACAGCAAAACCAGTCTCTGCCGTCGATGCCCCGCTCCACCCAACTATGGAAGCAACTGCAATGTTTCTGTGAAGGATGTCATTAGCCTGTCTGACAGTGATTCCAGCAGCTGTGACAGTTTGGCCAGTCTTGATCTGCCTGCTATGTTCCCACTGCGGGAAACGGGGAACCGAAGGCGGGCCGCGGGGACACTTCAGCGGGAGATGAATTCCCTCTTTGCCCAGAAAATGGATGAGATCCGCAGTAAATCCCCCTTATTTTTCGCCGGTAAGGTAAAGTTTGTAGCTGGATCTCAGTTTCCCAGTGTCCCCGTAGGGTAGTGATCAATAGGTTGTGATGGAACCCACTAAATCCCTTTACCCTCCAAAGACAGCTGTGTGGGTCTGGTCTGAAATGTCAGTGGTGACGTCTTAGTCCCTTGACCCGAACTCAACACTCTTAAAAGTCATGACAGTCAGCTGAAACAGTGAACGCATAAATCCATATTTCACTATTAAGTAATCCCTAAGGTTTTAAAACAAGAAACTATAGCTCATACTGTAATAAGGTTCATTAAAAGGAAGGAAGGAGTCGGGAACCGGCAAACATTTAAATAAACATTTAATCAAAATAATAACAGCCGGCGGCCCCTCACAGCCGACCGCCGAGGGGGGTGGGGTGGGGGTTATGCCGCAACGAGATGAGACAACGGAGACGGGAGCCTTCGGAGGGACTGGAAAGAGAGAGGGGAGAGAGGAAAAAAAAATTATAGTCCGGTTCCCTGACATGCTGCCGCTGGTTCCTCAACCAGCCGAGAGGCTCTTCCTCGCGGTGCTATGCGGTGGTGCTGGACGTCCGGTGGACGGCCCGATCCTCCTGGCGGTTGGCGATGGCTCCTCCATGTGAGGGCATCGGCAGCGAGTCAGTCCGCCGTTTCCTGCTCCTCACCATCATGGCTGTTGGCAGCAGGATTACGGCTCACGGCCAACGGCACTGACTCATCCGCTCCCTCTTGGACGGCCGCCACCCCACCTCGGCCCAGAAGCACGGCAGCGAGCTCTCCATCCCAGCCGAATCCTCGCTCCAGAACCACCGCCTCGGGCAGCCACTGGTGGACGTCACTCGTCCGCGCTGCCCGAACTCCTCAGCACCGCGATGCCCCTCAGCAGCAAGGGGTCTCCGACAGCATGTCTCTCCTTCCTTCCGGGAGGAAGGAGTCGGGAACCGGCAAACATTTAAATAAACATTTAATCAAAATAATAACAGCTGGCGGCAACTCACGGCCGACCGCCGGCGAACAAAACATAAATACAAAACACAAGAACACAAATACAACCGTAAAACATGTTCGGGCCCGGTCCTCTCTCTTCGACGGTCCGGTCGCTCGTTCCTTTTATATGCTCCCAATCTCCTACGTGATTCGAGTCCGGTGTGCGCTTATTCACAATTACTCACCGGACTCGAACCACGGTCTCGCCCCGCCTACTCTACTACACATACATTACAGTCTTCAAAAACAAATGAGATTTACATTGATCCTCAGATAAATGATAGTGACAAACATCATTAAACTGAATAGAAAAACACCCCAGTCTTTCACGTCTACTGTTCATATCAATAGATGTGAAATCCTGAGAATGTTTGTACATGTTTAGAATGCAGACAGTGAGTGATTCTAGTGCTCATGTGATAGTCATAAGACTCTGTTATGTAAGAATATGTTTCTGTCCCACACATTTAAGCAGATGTTAAGCTTCACCTCAGGGACAGGTCAAGACATCAGCATTGGCTATGTTCTTGTATTTGAATGTGTGAGTGGGCTGTTGGTCATATGCAGCTGTGCGCTAGTATTCCTACAGGTATATCACAGTTCACATGATCTGAGGAAGACCTCAGGTCTTTATTGAAAGTAAATTAAGTTGAGTGAATAATGAGTGAATGTTCTTCTTCAAGATGTTTTTATGTGAATTAATCAAGCTTTTCCTTTACTGTAGATTCTGCAAGCATACATGTCTTTCCTTCTGTTTCTCTTGTAAAATGGCTGATTGTTTGTTCTTTCCTGCATGCTTTCTGTGTTTAGTGCAGAACTGAAGGGTTGACCCATGACCAGGTAAACAGACTTTATGTGTACAGTACTTGTGTAATGTCTGTCTGTAAAGCGCATGGTTTGAGCACACAGACGGCAGTGTGCATGTGTGTTGTGTTGAAGAATGCAGTGATTGCCTGATGCACTTTGCTCATATTATGTTTTTAACAACCTGTTGATCATTTTTGTATTATCATAAGTAAGTTTTCATCTGCTTTTTTATCACTTGAAAATGTAATGCACATTGTTTTTTTCTGGTATTGTGTGTGTATTTCTTATTTAATATTAACATGAAACCATTTGTTCATCCGTTTAGACAAAGCATGTCACAGATTTGTTCAAATGTGCTTTGTTTTCTCTCCGGTCTTTCTCCAATCTTTTTAGGCAAAAATCATTTAGTTTTAGGGCTGCACAATATTTGCTACAAAATGAATTTAATTATGCATGTCAATTTTGATTACTACAATTTACATTATACACAAAGAGTGAGTGGTGTGCCAGAAGTAGAAAATGTCCCCTTTATTCATGGAACTTTCACTAGAGGTTTGCTTAGACTGCTTGAATCCTGCAGTTCATCATGACATGTCTGTGAGAGTGTGAAATATCAAACATGCGTCCGTTGCTGAAATGGAAAATACATACGTTGCTGATAGACCTGTGAAATAATGTAGACATCTAATGTATTCAGTGTGTGAATGCTCTTCCTGTACTTGTGCAGCCCTTAGTGTTGTTCAATGGTTGACCTTACATCCCCGTTGATTTTGTTCTCTTGATGTGCCTACAGAACATTTTGAAGCACAGAGTGTGACTCCCTTTCTGAAGGCCTCATGTCTGGAATCCATTACTGAGGAACTTCAGGAGAATAACATTCCTGTGGATAGCTCACATTACACCAGTCACTCCATTACATCTCCTCCACCATCCACAGCAATAACACCTTCTTCCTATGAGGACATCCCTGTGAAAAACAATAAGCCCATTTTAAACCCATCTGTGCTAACCCCATCTGACACTTCATTTCACGGCAATGCTGAAGATTCCAGGAAAAGCCACATCAACTCTTCACTTTCCACAAATTACCTTGACATCGGATGCGATACGCCCCCTTTGCCTGAGCAGGCAGATGCTGAGGTCGTGCAACATGCGGCTGAAATAAAAACAAGACAGTCTCTAGTGATAAACAGCGTGAAGGAGACGGTTTGTAGCGTTTCGACTTCTGAAAGGGTTCAGCCGTTGAAAGCTAAGTTTGACAGAGACTTGGGGCGAAATGTGCAAACAGGGCCGAGACCTCCGGTCAGGAGGACCAGAAGCGAAGGACAAGTCAAGGCCTTGAATAAAGCCAACAGTCCAACAGCCGTCCCCGAGGTCGTCACCGACGCCACTCTGACCGACAGACTCTGGAGCAAACTGGACCCCAGCAGCTACCGGGACAGCGTGTCATCGTCTTCCAGCATTTCCTCCAATGACACTGTGATTGATTTGTCCCTGCCCAACCTTTCAAGAAAGAGCCTTACCTGCCTACCAGCCGCGCGGGATTGCTCGGAAAGCAAGGCATCCATTGCCAACTGGAGCATCCAGCCTCGCTCATCATCTGTCGTCAGTAAAAGCAAGTCCAACCCCAACCTGCGGGATGGAGAAATGTGCGCGCCAGAGGACGAATTACATCCCAGGCCCCTGGTGACAGAGAAAGATTGCGGCCGGCTCATGCAGAGACGCCACACGTGGAGCAGGTTGTACATGGAGGGCTTAAAGCAGTCATCCGCCCTCGCCGCCGCTGGCTCCAAGAGGACGACCGCCTCCTTGGCGAAAGACACAGACTGCAGCTCCAAATCCAAAAGCCTGGGAGATCTCACCTCCGACGATATTGTCTGTAACTTTGAAAGCAAGTATCGCAGCATTAGCCGCAGTTTCATCGTGAGGTCGAGCCGCCTGAGGGGTAAAGCTCAGAGTCAAGTGCAGCAGAGCGATCTGACTGAGCAGCTCAAGAGACTCACGGACGTGGAGCCCCTCACCAGCAAAGACTTTCAAAGCAATAGCGATGCAGAAGAGGTGCAGGATGAAGAGGAGTTGCCGTCTTTGCGCAGGAGCTCCTCGCGGAGCCAGAGCCGGGTGAGGTACATCGCCAACCGCGCCAGGCAAGCCCAGGAGAGGCAGCGGCTGCAAAGTTTGATCAGTGGGACCGGAAGCCCCATGGAAGAGCGAGGTAATCCCGAGGGAGCCTGTAGCGTACCTCACAATCTCTGTGCCTGCCTGGACCTGCTGAGCCAGCTTCCACCAGGACCACCCCAACAAAGCCCCTCGAGTCCGGATAATGATGTGTTCTTCACGCTCAGGCTGTAGAAGAGTTGTCATCCATTCAGAACTGTTAAATCTACCTGTATGTTGAGCAGTCAAACATTTCTTCTGTGCACCTTCACGCTTTGGCCCGATGGAATAGGAAATCACACTTTTGTTTCATATCCATTGCTTTCAACCCTGATTCGTTTCAACTTTCGTTTGGATGCAACGGTTTGGTTGTTTTGTAAGAAAAAGGACTTGGTCATGTGCATGCGTTTGTTGAAAAAAGCCAAAGTTGTGAGACCAGCTGAATTTTTATTTAAATAACGTTTTAAAAGACACGTCTGCACCTGATCTAGTCGTGTTTTAGGAGGTTAGATCATGCCAGCATGTAATATAAAATCTAGAGTTTTTCTTTGAACATGAGGCGCAATGACAGCAATAGACGGTTAAATACAAAGACTACTGCTTTAGGAATGAAATATGACTTTATTTATTAGCCTGCAGCCAAGCCCAAATGCATGTTCTCTGTATTGTTTATGCTACGAGAACAACAAGCATGGAATGTATTTGTCTGAATAATTTCTTGTTTTATTGTAGGCTCTTGTGTTTGTTTCTCCTTTTCCCGAATGCTCTTCCTTCTCATGTAGCTCAAGACTAATAACACACAGCATATTCTCACTTTATGTACAGTAGCTTGACACTGGAATTATATTGTATGTCCCTTGATATTCTTACCGTTTCTTCATTGGTCACCGTACTTTTATGTTTCAAAGGTTTTGTGATTTTCAAATGTACAGTCTAGTTGTGAAGAGTTGTGTAGACGATAGTCCATGTCCTTCATTACTTTTTTAAGAATTCTACTCAATTAAAGGGAAACAGTTTTTTAAGTATTTTTTTCTGTATGTTCTTGATGTTCTTTGATTCAAACCTCAACTTCAGGATCACACAGACACTCTCAACATCTAATGTAGTGCAAATGACATTTAAAGTGCTTTGAAATCTAGCATTACATTAGAAAGGTAATTCTGTGGTCAATTTCATTCTTCTAGGAAGCACATATAGTGTATATTTAAACACACAGACAGCTGTTGAATTCATAGCCAATGAACGGGTTTAATGAACGTTCGATCTGTATTGACAGGTTTGGTGTTATAACATTAAACAGTTTATTTTTTAATAGCCAATAAAAGAAAGAAATGTTAATTAAAGATTTCCTATAAGCTCTTACACTCAATTAGCTGTTGACGGATATGCTATGACGTCATAAAATCCAACCATCTGTTGCTGCGCTTTTGAAGTGTTTGAAACATAAACTTGCGTGAACTTTACATCGTTTTTCGTGCACATACAGTTGTGTTCAAAATTATTCAACCCCCAATGCTGTAAATGGTTTTAGGGAATTTAGTGTACATTTGTAATTGTATTCAGAATGAAATCCTACAAGGACTTCATAAAGAACCATATGCAACTAAAATGACATCAATTAGTTTTGTAATACAGTAGTAAATGTTTCTTTTGTGAATTCTTCATTGACATAATTATTCAACCCCTTAAAGACTACCACTCTGAAGAACAGAGGTTCAATGAAGTGTTTTCAATCAGGTATAAAAAGAAAAGATTTGTCAGATGTGGGTACTGAAGTTTCTGCTCAGACAATAAGGCGCACCTTGCGTAATGAAGGCCTCCATGCCAGAACTCCCAGGCGCACCCCCTTGCTGTCCCCAAAGAATTGGAAGAGTCGACTGCAGTATGCCAAAAGTCATGTGGACAAACCACAGAAGTTTTGGGATAGTGTTCTGTGGACTGATGAAACAAAATTAGAACTGTTTGGGCCCATGGATCAACGCTATGTTTGGAGGAGGAAGAACAAGGCCTATGAAGAAAAGAACACCTCGCCTACTGTGAAGCATGGCGGGGGGTCAATCATGCTTCGGGGCTGTTTTGCTTCTGCAGGTACTGGGAAGCTTCAGCGTGTGCAAGGTACCATGAATTCTTTTCAGTACCAGGAGATATTGGATGACAATGTGATGCAGTCCGTCACAAACCTGAGGCTTGGAAAACGTTGGACCTTTCAACAGGACAATGATCCCAAGCATACCTCCAAGTCCACTAGAGCATGGTTGCAGATTAAAGGCTGGAACATTTTGAAGTGGCCATCGCAGTCACCAGACTTAAATCCGATTGAGAACCTCTGGTGGGACTTAAAGAAAGCAGTTGCAGTGCGCAAGCCTAAGAATGTGACTGAACTGGAGGCTTTTGCCCATGATGAATGGGCGAAGATACCCGTAGATCGCTGCAAGACACTTGTGTCAAGCTATGCTTCACGTTTAAAAGCTGTTATAACTGTAAAAGGATGTTGTACTAAGTACTAAGATTGAATGTCACTTGGGGGTTGAATAAAACTGATAATGATGTGAGCTCAGAAAAGACATTTGTGGTTATTTCATTATAAATGTTATGTTATATTAGTCTGACCTACACGTGCCTCTTTGATTTAATTGTAAGCAGGATGACTGAATGATCATAATCAATGTCAAACCGACCAAAACAATCAATTTGAGTTGGGGTTGAATAATTTTGAACACAACTGTAAGTGCAAGACAAAGGCACTAAATGTCATTTTGGTTCATACACTAAGATAGATGACGCTCTTACTGTAATGACGCTGTGAAGGAGTGTGAAATGATGGTAGTTGTCATCTTCACAAATCATGTTCATGGATGGCTTGTTTTAAAGCGTAAGCCAACAAAATGACTCAAAAGAAACGACAACAGAGTGATTTGCTAGAAGATACAAATACTAACATGCGGTCTCAGCAACTGAACAGAAGACATCACTCTCACAATATTTTAATGTCTGCGTGAAGTGAAATTCTGTGGCAGTAAAAACATAAACTGAGGATAACGCTGACATGACGCCTTTGACAGGTGACACAATGAGGAGGTTCACTGATATAAATTGTGAATTTCTCTAGTTTAAAACATTTCAGATCATGTAAGTACACAATTGAACAAAATATATAACACTGTGGTAGTAGATTTTCAGTATTGTTTCTGTACTTTGGAAACCTTGTGCTTGTAGTGTTTAAATGATTGACACACTTTTAAAAGACCTTTTTCAGAACCAACTGTTCATGATCCAGCTTCCTCTCCGGAAGAAGTCAATATTACACTTCATTTTCAATCTCTCCAAATCACCTTTCTATAATATTGTGTTTGATAGCATGTTAGCGGCTAAACCGTCTCTGAGACTTTCCCTTGTTTTAAAGACAAGTGTGAAAACAAAGAAATAGAACACACATCTACAGGAAATAAACAGTAAAATGTTGTTGTGCGATTTACTCTACAAACAAATTGTATTTGGAGATTTCTTTTTAAAGGACAGAAAAGAGCAGATGAATCACGACAATTAGCTGAAACAAATATGTTTGCAAGCCAATTCATATCAGACTGGACTCAGCTAAGTAGTTTTTGTTGAACATTGTTTTGTTATTGTTCACGTGGAACAGTGAGGTCAATGCATACCCTATATTTTCCATTTCCACCATATTGTATCTATTGATGTCATGCAAGGCAGAGGCGTAGGTGCTCCGGCCCCCCATTCTGCATTCAGCGACGGGAGCCTCAGCTCATTTACATTTAAAGAGACACACACAATAACAAGACTTTCTCCATTGCATTCACAACTGGCCATTTTCAACATGGTACAATACATGAGCTGTAAAGTATTTTGAACTTAAGATTTACAGACAAATTCTGGGGATACCAGAGACTGATACTACACTTTCGTTTATTTCTTACCAAATTTTTTTGAACCAAAATATTTCTTTCCCAAAGAGTTTAATGAAAGTCAAACCAATGATGACCATTGAGCTTTTGGTGGCTGATTTTCAGCTATACTAAATATCCACTTCTGTCTGATATTTATGACCTTTTTGTTTCATGAGACCTATTTGATTTAGTAAGAGTCCAAATAACACTTTAATTTAATTCTTAATTATACTATAGTTTAAAAACATATTAAATACCTTTAAAGACTGATTAAAAATAATCAATTTTTTACATCTGCTCTTGATAGCTTTCTGTAGCTCAGCGGTAAGAGCATTGTGTTAACAACGCAAGGTTGTGGGTTCGATCCGAAGGTATTGGGATGAATAAGATATTGCAATGTAAGTGGCTTTGGATAAAATGCCAAATGCGTAAATGTAAATGTAGTACAGATTGCATGTTAATGTTTCATGTACCTATAGCCATCGGCCTACATCAGAATTACATTGTTGCATTGTAACTGCAGTTTAACATATACAAGAACATAGTAAAGTTGAGCTGAGAGAAAGAACAAGTAGTGAAATATTTTTGTGTTTCTGGGCACGGAGAGAGAGAGAGAGAGAGAGAGAGCGCAGGTGGTCCTTCTGTCCGTCTGGAGATGTACGTGGCCTCCTGTGGTGTAATTGATTTGCCTTCACCCTCTCCAACCTTTCTGTTCTCACACACAAGACTCCCGTTGAGCAAAAATGTCATGGAATACAGCCATGCCCTACACTTGATGCCCAATTACTTCTCAGACCAAAACACAGTTACAATCTCCTGTCCTTGTGTTTTATTTTCACCGAGCCTGTTTTGAACTGATAAACGTTTTAAACATTAGCCCACTTGCTTTAACCCGGGTTAGAACCAAAACAGCAGCCGGGACAAAAGAAGCGGTTGTTGGTCGCTTCTGACTGATTTGTCGGATAAAAGCTGGGGAATGCGAGGGCTTGGGTAACCAAGACTACGGCGGCTGGTTTGAGGAGCAAAGCCCAATCCTTCCACGGTCACAAACCACCTCGGGATTTACATGACTCTTTGAGTGACAGATATTGCAGGCTGTTGTCTCTGGGACAAAAGTTTACTTCATTAGGATTCGAGGGGCACAGCCGCTCTCTCTGGATGCGTATTCATCACGGTGGGTTAGTTTCCCTGCAGCTTTTTCAACTTCAACTTCAAACTATTTTAGCCATGCTGCAGAAGTTGAAAGCCTTCAATGTGCCGTGTCAGGCTCCATTCTCTGAGGTTATAAATGACCATTAGGGCGAGCCATAAAATCAGCAGACTTTTCTTTCGGCATCTGCAGAGAATCAAGTCAGTGTTGTTTTACGCCGTCAAATCCCATGCTTACAGCATCACATGTCTGATATTAGAAGTCCAAATTTCAGTCCCCCTCATTTATCCCTCCTACCCATAAATCTCTGTGGAACTCTCTTGTGGTCAAGCATGACCACCCCCTTTCTCTTGTTCTGCACTCTGATTGGCTGCTGTCAGGCTCTTGAGTCTTCAGGCGGTTATATAGTCCTCTACTTCATACATTGAGCAATAACACGAGGCTGAGCACTCTTTTGGTGAGATGACTTTATTCAAACCTGCTGCTGGGTGAAGACATTTTTATTTGGATGCACATTTAAAAAAAAGCACAACATTATTTCTATTAGATCTATATTTTTAAATGTAGATGTTTAGATGTGTGAATATGTGATTTCTCTCATCTGCAGTAAAATGGCTCCATTAGGACTCATGATGTTCTCATCGGTGCTGCTGGCTGGAGTCTGGGCTGCAGGTAAATGCTTTTCATCTTTCTCAATGCCTGACTGTAGTTTATTATAGAGTATATTATTAATATTTCATTAGCTGTGTGAATGAACTCATGAAACAAGCTCAAGGTTTCAAAAGAGGTTTATTTTTTATATTTTACTGTTACTAAAAAATATCTAAATCTTCTCTAAAAGTGATTTAAATAATCAAACTTAAAAGAAGAAATGAAATACTGAATATGCATTAATTATGTGCCACAGTTTCTATGGGTGCAAGATTGTTTTTTTTGTGTGTTTGCTATAAAGCCTCTTTTTTATTCTATTCCTTTTAAAGTAAATTGCTAATTCTATTATTTCAACATCAAATAAATTTGCCACAAGTGCAGATGCAGTATTAACATATGAATTGTCTTGATGATAAGTGTTGCGTCATCTCAATCTTCAGCTGGATTTTATGTGATCCAGCAGGACCCGTGCCATGTTTACATCACACACTTTCACAACGATTTGAACTTGACTCCACATCTAAAGGAACATCTTTAAAACACAACACAGCATTCATCTACATGTGCTCCTGCAGCACCTATTAAAACATGTTTAATCGCAGCTCTTGGCACAAAAGGGTCAAAAAGTGTGCTTAAATATCGACTGGGTCCATAAGCGTGCCGTCTGAGAGTCACTATAAGTCTGAGACGACACGTTTGACACGCTGGCGCTGTGTCTGGGCATCCAGCCCGGCATTGAAACCCCTGGCGTGAGTGTGATGAATCAATTAGACGCTGTTAACTCTTGACATGATTTGATTTCTGTTTTTCCTGAATGGATGAGTGAGTGATGTCAGTGATACGCTGTGATGCTGATGGAGACACGCTGTGTGTCAACACACAACACATTTCATTTTTTATCTGTCCTGTCCTCGAGGAACATGCTTTGATAAGTTACAGCATTTTATTTTCAGTTATTAAGACTTAAGGAAAGGATCTGTTCATCAGCTAACACACACACACATGAATCTGTCAGGATATCTGCTCTGAATAAACAACAACATGAAAAGGATAAAGAGAAGGACGTGTAGATGATTTGTGAGACAAGCGCAGGGCACTTTCCCATCGGTCTGTAAACAGTCTCTCTATAGAAAGTCGCTGGAAGTTTCTCAGACTCTCAGCGCATGGGTTCCGCCGCGGGAGACCTCTGAGCTTTTGTTCATCTTCAGCTCTCTGTGCTTGAAGTCTCAATGGGTCAAAGTAAGATTAGTGGCCGTGAGAGGAACGTTACACACAAGTGCCGCATTGTCTGTGTCTGCTCCATCTGGGAGATGTGAATGAGTGTGTGTTTGAGGAGATCTCAGCATGAAGGAACGCTTCACTAGCAGACAGGAATCTCTCATTCAACAACTGGATCAAGAGATTAACAACATGAGATAAATCATCATCGTCATTTTCATTTCTACATTTGTGCATTTGGCAGATGCCTTGATCCAAAGTGATTTACACTATACATTTGTTTCTAAGTGTGCAAACCCTGGAACTACTGAGCTACAGGAAAATGACTGAACAATGACAATCACAACTCCTGATTAAAACACACAAAATAACATAAACTAAGCAACTGCGTAGCAACACACATGTGTGACAACAACATATTATTGACATGATTGATACTGAGTTTTTCTTCCGGTTGTTGAAATCTGGCCTACTGTGAAAGTTATGGAATGCCGTTATGCTCAGAAGTTTCACTTTGTTTATTTGTTTTCTCCAGAGGAAAATTGCACACAAATTATGGTGAATACGAAATTGGAGATTGACTTTTTGTTCTCTGACAAACAGCTGAAAAATGATGGGCATTTATGTGTAGCACTTGGCTTATCACGTGTATCCGTTTGAACCGCATGCGTTGCCGTAAAGAGTAAAGACCAAAGAAAATTGAGGTCTGAATCAAACTGTCTCTCAATGCCAAACCAGGATTTGATTACTTCAGTAAATGAGTCTGATAACAAACTGAATCATGTTGTGTTTTGTCGTCAGGACCAAAAACCTTGAAGGTGACATCGATCATGGTGAGTGAAACGAATAACATAAGGACAGCTCACCTGTCAAGACTTCTGACATTATCCTGATGTTTTCCTCATGGCTCCGTTCAGGAAGAACCGTACGCCATGTCTAAAGGCTCTGAGCTGGAGGGCTTCTGTATTGACCTGCTCTCAGCCCTCTCAAAGAAACTGGACTTCCAGTACAAAATTCAGCTGGTGAAGGACGGTCGGTACGGTGCGATAGATGACAGAGGACAGTGGAGCGGCATGATCGGAGAGGTCATCCGAGGGGTCGGTGTCACACATCTGTGCTCACGTCATCCTTCCACACACTCTAATCACACGCCCATAAAACCTTTGTGTGTGTGTGTGTGTGTGTGTGTGTGTGTGTGTGCAGGAGGCAGATATAGCCGTGGCTCCGCTCACTGTTACAGCTAAACGTGAGATGACCGTGGACATGAGCAAACCCTTCATGCAGACGGGCCTCAGCTTCATCCTGAGGAAAGATCTGCTGTCAGAAGACTCACAGTTTCTCAGTCTTTTCAATCTCTTCTCCACTGACATGTGGATAGGTGTACTGGTCGCTTATCTCCTCACCTCTGTCTGCATCTTCTTAGTGGCCAGGTGAGATAGACAAGTGATGTATGTCATGAGGCACTTATATCACATTTAGTCTTTAGGGCCAAATTAAGCCTTTCTGGGGCCCTAAGCAGAATTTTATCTGGGGGCCCCTCTGTGCCCCTAATACAATTGTCTTTTGTCAATGCGTTATTATTCGCACACTATAAATCTAGCACACACAATTATATTAGTTAGCTGTGTTTGGTCATAAAAAACACATAAACCTTGCATTACAAGGGATTGTCAAGACATCTGTCATAACAATTTCATTACTTCCAATTTCAGGTAAACTGTCCATTTCAATTGTAAGCACAGACTAAACAGGAACTATCATACAAAGGTTGTGGACTTCTATTAGAATTGACTGTTAAATGCATTTAACTATTTGCAAAGAAGGTTTTTCATTTTATTTGGCTAACCACAACATGTAAACACTTTACAGCCTTTTTAGTGTGAGAATGATTGAATGATTTTTCTTATCTTTGGCAAGTGTATTTACTTGATAACCAAGAAATTAATTTACAATATGCACACATTTATTCTGAATCTTATCCCTAATAAAATACTTGTGCGAAAATAACAATCTTTTTAAGAGATAAACACTGCATAAGAAAAAAATAGGACTGTGGGCTTGTTAGGATGTAAATAACTGCCCAGAGGCGTTTAAACGTGGCCTCTGGGTGACACCACTTCCGTAAACAGATTTTGCTGGAACTACCTGTGCATTACACGCTTTTAATGCACACCTTCTAGCATATCAGAATCCAGCATTCAAACAGACCATGGTACACATATGTATATATATTAGAGCTGTTAAACGATTAATCGTGTTTAATCGCATTCAGAATAAAAGTTTGTGTATATAAATATTGTATTTATAAACACATAACACACACAGACTAAGTATAGATATTTAGGAGATATTTATATTTCTTTGTCATTTACGTTATATATAAATGTTTAATTAGTTTATTTTTCATAAATATGTACATGTATGTGTATGATTTCATACATGCATAGCTGACAGACTTATATGCTCATTTGTCCCATGATGTGACAGCAAAAATGTCAAAAAAAAAAGAACAATCAAGAAGTGTTGCTATGTCACACTATAGGAAACATGTAGGATTTATTCGTCTACTGCCCATATTTAAAATGAATATGCACATTACACAGTATATTATGTAAACACCAACTTTTATAATTAAATAAACATAATGAAATATATAAATCAATCAAATTAAGCTGTCATTTCATCGTTCATGTGCTCTTGGGGGCCCTCTGGTGGTCACGGGGGCCCTGAGCAGCTGTTTTATACACTTATCCCTTGGGCCGGGTCTGCTCAAATTCCCTATACTGTTCTGTATTCTATTATCTACATTCACTAGACTATTTCAACATGTTATTTAACCACATTATAAACAGAATCTACATGATAACCTAAGGTAAAATTACCATAGTATGTCAAAGAAAAGCAGTTGATGGACTGTAGTAATGCCTCATGAATGTTTTTCAGGATTAGTCCGTGTGAATGGGAGCAAGCAGAGAAAGAGCAGAATTCATTTACACTCTCTCACAGTTTTTGGTATACTGTTGGAGCGCTGACTCTTCAGGGTAACACTTCTCACAAACACTTCACACAGAGAACACAAACAGCTTGTTTACAGCAGAGCTGCAGATAGTCATCAACTGATGCTCATTGTTGAGAGATGTTGGAGATGCGTGTATGTAGTATGTGTGTGTGTGTGTGTGTGTGTGTGTGTGTGTGTTTGCGTGTGTCAATCCAAATAAAAAAAATACAAATCAGGAATGAAGTGTTAAAACATCATTAAGCCTAAAGTTATGATTTATAAAGTAATCTGATGGCTCTGATATTGTGGAAAATGTAGTGTGACATCATTTGACTTGAAGATAAGTCAATCAAATGTCATTAGATGAGTTGATTTTGAAGGAAATGAATGTGTTGTAGGTGCGGGTCCTCACCCCAGGGGTCTCTCTGGACGGGTCATCACCTCCATCTGGTGGCTCTTCTCATTGGTGCTGTTGGCCTCTTTCTTCGCCAGTCTCAGTTCATGGCTTCATTCAGAGAGTCAACAGCTGTCCATCAAGAGCTTCGAAGACCTCGCCAACCAAAATGTCATCGAGTACGGCACCATTAAAGATTCCTCCTCTATGAGCTTCTTCAAGGTAAAGCACAAGTGCTGCGGCCAAACCTCACCTTCAGCTTTAGTGTTGGGTCAAAGACCAGTCTGTGTGTGTGTGGATTTGAGATCATTTAAGACAAACCAGAAGATTAGTTTTCATCAGAAATATTGTTTCTATAACCAATCAGATGAGAAATACACTTTCTTGCTGAAACAGAGAGTGTGGTGTGTGGCATGTGTTGACTTGTCTGGAGTGTAACGTACCGGAGCTGTTCTCTGTTTGTGCACAGAACTCCAACAACCCCACGCACCGGCAGATCTACGAGCACATGCACAAAGCTCAGAGTTATTCCCTGAATGCAGTCGAAGGCTTCCATAAGGCTCAGAAAGGAAACTACGCCTTCATCGGCGAGTCTGTGTCTCTGGACCTGGCCGCGGCCAAATACTGTAACCTCACACGAGCCCCTGAAATCATCGGCATGAGAGGATACAGCATCGCCGCCCCGCTAGGTACATAACCACAGTCCTCCTCACACAAACAACACACTAAACCCCCTCATCAGACTTCACCATCAGTGTGTGTGTATGTCTTCAGGTTCTCCTCTGATAAAGAATCTGAGTGTTGGTATTCTCAGTCTCAGTGAATCGGGCGAGCTGGATTATTTGCGCAGTAAGTGGTGGGCGAGCAGTTGTGTGGCTCGGGGCGGTAAGAGCGCTCCGCTGAAGGCCAGCAGTCTGAAGGGCATCTTCTTGTTCCTGGCGCTGGGTCTGGGTCTGGGGCTTTTCATCGCTCTCATGGAACTGGCCACCAAATCACGCAGCGTTGCGAAATCTCAGCAGGTCAGACCATGACACTCGCTCTATACTCCACACCAGATTGAAAGAATACACCGCTCACTTTGAATAATTATTCCATATAAAAAAGGTCAAGAATTCTCAATAGATAAACTTGTTTAAAGTAAACAAAATGTTTTAAAGAACATGACAAAGAAGATATTCTTATCTGAAGATATTGGCCGAGCATGTTTAAGATTTAAAGGTCTGACATCACTTTTATTAGAACAGATGGTTTTATTCTGCTGGTGTCTCTCGGGTGACGTAAAGAAGTTCATGTGCATTCTGTTCTCTGTGTTTTATAGTGTGCACACTAACAATATTGTGCAATATTACCACATTTTGGGCGGTTTCTTGGACAAGGATTAGTTTAAAACAGAACTAGGCCTTGGTTCAATAAGGATATTTTAGTGTTTTTTAAAAACATTACTGGTGTGAAAAGGGCAGTGATGAAAGTGTGTTGTTGTGTGGTTGTGAAACAGAAATCCTGCTGCTCGGTGCTGTCGGCTGAACTCAGTCAACGCTTCAGAGGTGGAGACGTCACATCAGCTGAAGAGAAGAGCAAAGCTTAAAGCCCACCAACACACACACATTCACTTCACTCAATGACTAACAAAAGAGAAACACAAGATATGAGAAACTAGTCTGATATACTCAATGTACAGAATATATTTTGCATGACCTGTGGTACCCTTATGAAGGCTGACTGCTGTTTTTAATACCTACCCCTGAAAATAGATGTAATATTCAAGCATTTTATTATCAGTCAAGAGCTCTCAGTTCACCTTAATAAACATGTAGAACAGCTCCATGACATAACATCTGTGTTTGGATTTAAATGGACATTCAACCTGTTTCTTTTGGAGTTTTTGTTATAGCAGAACAATGTGCGTTAAGCTTTCATAGATGACTAAACTGAAGTTAAGAGAGGATTTAAATCTGCTATGAAATACATGTTGATACGTGCCATCAAACAAATCTACACCCTGATGTAATCGTAACCTTAAAGAAAACAAATTCATAACAATAAAATAAAGCTAAAAGATGCTATTTGCATGTGTTAGTGGTGTTTGTTCTGTATGTTGTTTAACACATTCCATTCTTTCGGGCTTCTTATATACAGTATTTTTACACCATATACTCTTCTAACATCTGATCAATTTGAATTTATATTCATAGATTAGGTTTATATTTTCTCTTTTATACATGAGCTGTGTTTGTCATTAACCTCATGTGAAGTTTCAGTTTTCTTATCAACTTTCTTGCAGTATTTTACTAGATGTTGCATTAACCGTTTGTGTTTTAAAAAGAGTAAACTTTCTAAACATTTGTTTTGTTGTTGATGTGGATGAGATGTGTTTTCCCACGTCAAGCTGAATGGCTATTATATATATTTTCTGGCAAACTTTCACACGGTTGTGTTTTGTTCCAGCTCTTGTGACTGTCTCACTCTTTCAGGCTTCTTCACTTTGACTTCTGATGGATAGAGTTTTTAGACACTGATTTGTACATAACGAATGCTTCTCTTTTCATCTTTAAACGTGTCATACTGCTGTTATTTGAATAATAAAGCACTAGAGTATCAGCTTCTGTGACAATACTGAATATTCATATACATTATTTTGAAAAGTAATTTTAATTTGAGCAAAAAAAAGCAATTTCAATATTTAACAAGACAGCTTTAAAACAATATATTCTGCCCAGACACCTGGCCTATAAAAACCTGCCCAGTGAATGACAAATTAACAAAATGAAAACAGTTTTTAAATAAAAACCTTTACCTGCATTTCTGTAATATTGTGTATTTGTGTGTCTAATAATATAGTGGGGTAAACAAAAACAATTGACATTCTTATAAATAATTCTAACCCATAAATACATAAATGCATTAAACATATACAAAATATTTGCTTTTTCGCATGAACACATTTTTATGCAATGAATGTAAGCATTCCAAAAAATAAATAAACCAGAACCGAATCCAAACTTACTGAACGTATCGTAACGCAAAAATGGAAACTTTACGGTATAATTATTTTATATGAAATGATTTAATATGAATATCGCAAGAAACTATTCATTTTAGGTTTACATAAAACAAAATATACGGTTTAGTTGATATGAATTAATTTAATATACTATACATTATTATATTTTATTATCGTTTAACGTGAAGCTGTGTAAATAACCGGAAGACGGAAGTGAGAGTTGGACGTAATATCCGGTGTGTCTGATGATGTTCGGTTGGTCATGACTGTCGCTTTGTGCTGCTCTCGCGCTTATGGACCCTGTTTTTATGAGCAGAAGAGATTAAGAAGTGAACAGGTGACAGATGAGAGTTGATCTTTGAGGCTTTACCTGTAAGTACACGTCATCTTCGGAGATCTAAACTTTAAATGACGATGAGCTTTACAATAATAACAAGAAGAAGAGTGTGATGTGATCGGCCCGTGTGCAGCTGAGGCCGAGCGGAGGAGACACTACATCAGCTGATCTTCTGATCTGATCTGATCTGATCATTGTTGTTGTGTCTGATGATCTGATGAACGGCACTTTGTGTTTGACTGTATAGACCTCCGCTGATCGACGGTCTTGAAGAGAGCAGTGATATAATAAACTAACATGATGATAGCACATCATCCTCATCATCATCATCATCATTAACAACAGCTCGAGATGAAGAGTAGCGTTAGAAGTGTAATGCAGACAAACGTGAAGAAGAAACGACGAGTGCTGTCAATCTGCGCTGTGCGGGGTTATTAGCACTGCGGCTAACTGTTAGCACAGATAAAAGACATCTGACCGCTGTCATCCTCACACATACATCAGTTCATCCAGAATCAAATGTCAGAGACCACCTGTCAATCTCGAGTGTTCACCCGTAGTGAGCTGCCTACAAAGGGCGTCGTCGCGTCGCGCGTCCCGTTCAAAACAAACAGATGACGCGCAGAAGAGTCACAGAAGAAGAGAGTTTGTTTGTGTTATAAACACTCGAGTGTTTGACTGACGTTATGCGCCGTGATGATGCCACACGCTGATAATAATAAAGCTCTGTCACTAACTGACCTCAGCGTAATGACGCAATCAATCCCAAGAGCACATGAAATCAAAGCGGTCTTTATGAGCATGTTTCCCTTTACATCTATAAACTAGTTCGTTTCAAAACGTCCCCCACATTCACATTTAGAAGAGAAAAACATTTCAAACGTCTGCCGATATGCGTTCATGATTCAGATTCCAGGCTTTGAGCTAAAAGACAATGATATTGCCTATTTCTAAAAGGGGAGGAGTCATTTATATGTCCCAAGTGCACATTTGAAGGCACTTCAGGGGCTCTTGAACCTCCAGAATGTACCGTGTGCCCGTCCAACGCTCATTAAGCGCACATGATGGCCAGAACACCAAACCGGTCAGACAGGAAACATGGGTTTAGATCTCTCTCACAGAATAGAGAGAGCGGAGCTTCATCAAATCTTGTGTGTGAGACCTTCAGCTCACTACTTCCACTCCAGACGTTTCTCAATTTTGATGTCCAGTCGCTAATATTAAACTACTGAGACTTCTGAGACACTCCACTCATGACAGACTTGTACAGATGTGTCTTAAGACGGAGCGCTGTGCTTTTATTTCTCGCTGTATGAACCGTGGCGTGTTTGACTTCATCTTTTCTTTTGGGTTGTGTCATGGTGTTCTCTGTCCTGCAGGTTGCCAGATCTTAAGGGTTTTGTGGCGGTTCATGTACAGAGGAAAGAGGGTGAAACTTGAAGATCAAACTGAAGGAAGTTGGAAGAGGTGAGTTACAGTCCTGATGTTTTTCTGCCAGCGGCGGCTCAAATGCGTGTCTGACGTGATTGGTTCCTGCGTTCAGTTTTGCAGCCGTCAGAATGACTGCGGTCGATGACATCACAGACAGTACAGAGGTGGTGGAAATGGAGGACGTTCCCTCACAGTTTTTCGTGGATAAGCACTCGTGGGACGGCCTGCGCGACATCATTCACGGCAGCAGGAAGTACTCGGGAATGATCATCAACAAAGCGCCACACGACTTCCAGTTTGTCCAGAAACATGACGAGTCTGGCCCACACTCACACCGCCTCTACTATCTCGGTAGAGTTTGTTTTATTTTTGACCTTTGACCCCAGTGCACTGTTGTGAGGGGTCACGAGCGCATGTGTTTGTTGTTGTAGGGATGCCCTACGGGAGCAGAGAAAACTCCTTACTGTTCTCTGAAATTCCAAAGAAGATCCGCAAGGAAGCTCTGCTGGTGTTGTCATGGAAACAGATGTTGGACCACTTTCAGGTAAGACTGTGGTGTCTCCATGGCTGTGACGCCTTTCGTGTTCTTCGTCCGGCCGGCTGTAACCGCTTACCTTTGTCCTCAGGCGACTCCGCATCACGGCGTTTACTCCAGGGAAGAGGAGCTCCTCCGTGAGAGGAAGCGTCTGGGGGTCTTCGGCATCACGTCCTACGACTATCACGCACAGAGCGGCCTTTTCCTCTTCCAAGCCAGCAACAGTCTGTTCTTCTGCCGTGACGGCGGTCGTAACGGCTTCATTGTGAGTCCAGCTCTGAAAAGCATGTGTTTCATGTGTACGTGTCACTTGTTCCTGTGTCTGAAGGTCATGTGATGTTTAGCAGGCTGCACCCATGAAGCCGGTGGAAATCAAGAGTCAGTGCTCGGGGACACGCATGGACCCGAAGATCTCGCCCGGTGACCCCACGTTCATTGCCTTCATCAATAATAATGACCTGTGGGTGAGCAACATCCAGACGGCAGAGGAGCGACGCCTCACGCACTGTCATAAAGGTCTTCAGCATCAGTCAGATGACTCTTCATCACCCAACACGTGACATTCACGACACAATTATCCCACGATAGCTTTGTCCTTCTGAAACCTGGCGGGTCCACATACACTGTTTTTAAGGAAGTGGATGAAAGGCTGTACTTGTCAAGTGATCATGAGCTGTGTGGTGGTCAAGCTAACACCAACGCTTTTCATTGGTATGATAATTGCAAAACCCAGTGACGCACATAAAGAGTGACGACATCATGAAACATGAAGATGTGAGGTTTCAGAAGGACGGCAGCGATCTGTGATGTGTGCAATAGATTGGGCTCTTATCAAAGCATTGTTCTCGCTCTACTGACGTACAAAAGACCAGACATTTCAGTGCCTGCTATGTACAGTATAGAGAACACAACAGTTTGGACTAGATTTCTTTCTCTTCTGCAGGCTTAAATAATGTCAAGGACGACCCAAAGTCAGCCGGTGTGGCGACGTTTGTGATTCAGGAGGAGTTTGATCGCTTCACGGGTTACTGGTGGTCTCCAGCCGCTCCTGAAAGTGTGTGACATCTCATCAGAGCTCTCTTGATTTACACTGAACATCCTTTCACAGCAAACATAAGAACAATAATAATCATAATGATAGTTATAGACCCATCAGTGTGTGACATCACAGAACTGTGAGAGTGACGTCATGTCAAACACCCGTCGGTTTGTGTGATCAGGACTCTTGTGTGTGTGCTTGTGTGTGTGTGTGTAAACTGACTGATGTTGTGTGTGTGTGTGTGTGTGTGTGTTTGTGTAAACTGACTGATGTTGTGTGTGTGTGTGTGTGTTTGTGTAAACTGACTGATGTTGTGTGTGTGTGTGTGTGTGTGTGTGTGTGTAAACTGACTGATGTTGTGTGTGTGTGTGTGTGTGTGTTTGTGTAAACTGACTGATGTTGTGTGTGTGTGTGTGTGTGTGTGTGTGTGTGTGTGTGTAAACTGACTGATGTTGTGTGTGTGTGTGTGTAAACTGACTGATGTTGTGTGTGTGTTTGTGTGTGTGTCTGTGTGTGTGTAAACTGACTGATGTTGTGTGTGTGTCTGTGTGTGTGTAAACTGAGTGATGTTGTGTGTGTGTGTGTGTGTAAACTGACTGATGTTGTGTGTGTGTGTGTGTGTGTGTGTAAACTGAGTGATGTTGTGTGTGTGTGTGTGTGTGTGTGTGTAAACTGAGTGATGTTGTGTGTGTGTGTGTGTGTGTGTGTGTAAACTGACTAATGTTGTGTGTGTGTGTGTGTATAAACTGAGTGATGTTGTGTGTGTGTCTGTGTGTGTGTGTGTAAACTGAGTGATGTTGTGTGTGTGTGTGTGTGTGTGTAAACTGACTGATGTTGTGTGTGTGTAAACTGAGTGATGTTGTGTGTGTGTGTGTGTGTGTAAACTGACTAATGTTGTGTGTGTGTGTGTGTGTGTGTGTGTGTGTAAACTGACTGATGTTGTGTGTGTGTCTGTGTGTGTGTAAACTGAGTGATGTTGTGTGTGTGTGCGTGTGTGTAAACTGACTGATGTTGTGTGTGTGTGTGTGTGTAAACTGACTGATGTTGTGTGTGTGTGTGTGTGTGTGTGTAAACTGACTGGAGTTGTGTGTGTGTGTGTGTGTGTAAACTGACTGGAGTTGTGTGTGTGTGTGTGTGTGTGTGTGTAAACTGACTGATGTTGTGTGTGTGTGTGTATAAACAGACTGGAGTTGTGTGTGTGTGTGTGTGTGTGTGTGTGTGTGTGTGTAAACGGACTGATGTTGTGTGTGTGTGTGTGTGTGTGTGTAAACTGACTGATGTTGTGTGTGTGTGTGTGTGTGTGTGTGTGTGTTTCAGACGCAGACGGAGGCAGAACTTTACAGCTGCTGTATGAAGAAGTGGATGAGTCAGAAGTAGAGATTATTCATGTGCCGTCTCCAGCGCTGGAGGAGAGGAAAGCTGATGTGTACAGATACCCTCGCACAGGTCACTCACACACACACACACACACACACACACAGTCTGCATGTCCGGTCATGATGTGAGGAAAACTGTTTCCTGCTCCAGGTGACAGCCTGAACACTGTTTATTTACATCACACATTTAAAGTCACAGTGAAACGGTGCGATTGTCTTTTTTCTGTATCATGACGTACGTCTGCGTCCTGTCATTGATTGGTCGGTTGTAAACTGGCCTGATACAGCAGCGGTGCCCATTGGACAGTCAGTATAGACATGACGTCATGAACAGAAGAGTTGTTGTGTAGAGGGCAGAGCAGCTTTAGGTTTTTCACAGATAACAACTGCAATGAGTTTGAGATGTGCACGGATAAATCATTTAGAATAATCACTGCAACGCTGTGGAAGAGAAAGAGTATGATCATTCTTCATTGCTCGGGGACTCGGGGAAGATCAACTTTTCTTGAGTCTGATGCTATAAGAACGATCATACTTTCAAAAGTGTGGAAGTCCTTTGGAGCCATTGGATTTATGAACACAATTGCTTGAAAATACAAACGTGTGTTTTTGCTCACCTTCAGGAAGTAAAAACCCTCAGATTAGTCTGAAACTAGCCGAGATTGAAACAGACCCGCAGGGAAAGGTGAGTGTGTGCTGAGCTCTTCTGCTGTTAGTCATGTTCCACACGTGTCGTCATCATCATCATCTGTTGTTGTTCTTATAGATCGTCAGGGCACAAAACAAAGAGCTCGTCCTCCCGTTCACCTCGCTCTTTCCTGGAGTGGAATACATCGCCAGGGCCGGATGGACTAAAGATGGCAAATTGTACGTGTGAAGACCGCCGTGTGATACCTTTGAGTAAAGACCAGAAGGGAATTCCAGCTGTGATCATGTGTTTGTTCTCTCCAGCGCTTGGGCAGTGTTGCTGGACCGCAGTCAACAGAAGCTCCAGTTAGTCCTGTTGCCGCCCGCACTCTTCATTCCTGTGGCCGTGGATGACCCGCAGTGGGCGGAGCACGTGGAAGCCATGCCCGAGGGAGTCCAACCGTTCGTCATCTACGAGGAGATCACAGACATCTGGATCAACGTGAGATCTCTCGTCTGATGTTTGTGTCACGCTCTTATCCATATGAAGAGATGATTCTGAGTGTCTGGTGTGTGTTCCACAGGTCCATGACATCTTCTATCCCTTCATTCAAACCAGTCGTGACGAGATCTCCTTCCTGTGGGTGAACGAATCCAAAACAGGCTTCTGTCACTTGTACAGGATCAGCAGCGTTCTGCAGGCCGGCTGTCAGCAGTGGTCCAGAGACTACAGTCCTTCAGAAGGTCCCAGTCCCTCCCTCTCCTTCAGAGTACTCTCGTGTGACCGTGTGTGCCATGTCTTTACACCCGTGTGTGCTGTGTCTGTGTTCAGATGATTTTAAGTGTGCGGTAAAGGAGGAGGTGGCCTTGACCAGCGGAGAGTGGGAAGTTCTGGCCCGACACGGCTCAAAGGTTTGCTGGGTGTTTCTCTCCACGTGTGTTCTGTCGTGTTCTCAAACACTCTCTCACGCTCTCTCTCCATTGGTCGACAGATCTGGGTGAATGAGGACACAAAGCTGGTGTACTTTCAGGGCACTAAAGACACTCCTCTGGAGCATCATCTGTACGCGGTCAGTTACCAGACTCCTGGAGAGATCGTCCGCCTCACCAAACCCGGCTTCTCTCACAGCTGCTCTGTTAGCCAGGTGACGTGTGTGTGTGTGTGTGTGTGTGTCAGAGACCTTGGATAGACCTATTTTTTTATTCTTTTCTTTTGAGAATAACAACATATGTGACCCTGGATCACAAAACCAGTCGTAAGTAGCACGGGAACATTTTTATTATAAGACAAAAATACCTTGTATAGGTCAAAATGATAGATTTTTCTTTTATGCCTAAAATCATTAGGATATGAAGTAAAGATCATGTGCCATGATGATATTTTGTGAATCTACCTTGAATATATAAAAACTTTTTTGTGTGTGGATGTCCTGTCACAGTGCCTCTGATTCACAACTTCAAAGGCCATTTTCTCAATATTTAGATGTTTTGCACTCTCAGATTCCAGAGATTTAAATGGTTGTATCTCAGCCAGATATATTCTAACAACTCATACATCAATATAAATCTTATTTATTTAAAAATCTTTGTATAAGACTTGCTTTTGGGTCACATTTGTTCATTTTATTTGAGTTTTTCTTTACTTTTTTCGTTTAAGCAATATATTTCAGTTGATTTCTGAGGCAATTTTCTCCTCATTTTTAGGCCATTTTTTGATTTCAATGAACAGAAAAATCTCAATTTTAATCAACTAAAATAACCTTGCAAATGTGACAGACAGGAATATGTGAATAAATGACAGTGTGTGTATTTGAATGGATGATGAATATCATTTTTTGGGGGCATTGACGTGATCTGAGTCTGTTGTTGTTGTTTTTTCCGTTTGAATTCAGAACTTTGACATGTTCATCAGTCACTACAGTAACGTCAGCACCCCGCCGTGTGTTCATGTGTACAAGCTGACGGGATCTCCGGCCGATCCGCTGCACAAAGAGCCAGAGTTCTGGGCCAGTATGATGGAGGCCACAGGTGAGAGTCACCCGTGACATCACACAACACACAATGACTGTGATGATAACACAACACGTGTGTGCGTGTGCAGGCTGTCCGGCCGATTACATCCCTCCCGAGATCTTCAGTTTCCCTGCCAAATCTGGCTTCCAGCTGTACGGCATGCTCTACAAACCACACAACCTGAAAGCTGGAAAGAAACATCCCACCATCCTGTTCGTGTACGGCGGTCCGCAGGTTGGTGACGTTGTGCTGAACCGTTTGTTTGTGGTGGATGTCAACGTGAAGTGTGCAGCACTCTTGACGTGTGGCCGTGTGTCTATAGGTGCAGTTAGTGAATAACTCGTATAAAGGTGTGAAGTATCTGCGTCTCAACACGCTGGCGTCTCTGGGTTATGCTGTGGTGGTCATTGATGGACGAGGCTCGTGTCAACGAGGACTCAAGTTTGAAGGAGCTCTTAAAAACAGAATGGTAACTGAACATCACATTGAAAGCACTTTCACCCTTTCAGACTAGAAACATAGATCGAGCTCACTTGAGAATCTCTCTCTCAGGGTCAGGTGGAGATAGAAGATCAGGTGGAAGGTCTTCAGTATGTGGCTGAGAAGTATAAGTTCATCGACTTGAGTCGTGTTGCCATTCACGGCTGGTCTTACGGTGGATTTCTGTCTCTCGTGGGTCTCATTCACCGGCCGAACATCTTCAAGGTGACTGCGATGTATGAGCGACGTGTGTTTTCACCAGCAGGGGGCGTCTGGGATCCTGTTGGTGTTGTAATGTTGAAGTGTCATGACATTTTGAGTAATGCTGTGTGACTCCAGCTGAGATGTAACTGGAGCGCTGTTGTGCTGCAGGTGGCTATAGCAGGAGCTCCTGTCACCGTCTGGATGGCATATGACACGGGCTACACCGAACGCTACATGGACGTGCCTGAAAATAACCAGCAGGGCTATGAGGCCGGATCTGTGGCTCTGCACGTCGACAAACTTCCTAATGAGTCAGTCACACACACTTCACACATGAACCCAATCAATCAATCAATGGCAGTTCTCCAGTTGTTTTATCAAGTGTCTGGTGTGTTCACCGACGGCCTCTTGTCTTGTATTTTTTCTTTCTGCAGGCCAAACCGATTACTCATTCTTCATGGGTTTCTGGATGAAAACGTGCACTTTTTCCACACCAACTTCCTGGTGTCTCAGCTCATCCGTGCAGGAAAGCCATATCAGTTACAGGTGTGAATAAACCCTCTCTTTCCCTTTCTCTCTCTCTCTCTCTCTCTCTCTCAGTGTGACTACTGCTGAAATGAATTAGAAACACATGCTTTCCCACTTATTCTGTCATCTGTCCTGTCTGTAGATTTATCCCAATGAGAGACACAGTATCCGCTGTCCTGAGTCTGGAGAACACTATGAGATCATGTTACTGTACTTTCTCCAGGAACATCTCTGATGATGACACTCTTCTCCATCTCACCGGCTCTCTCTCTCTCTCTCTCTCTCTCTCTCTCTCTCTCTCTCTGTCTGTGGGGGCGGGAACAGAGACGCTCCAGACAAACCGCATGTCTGCACACATGTCTGCTGCACAACAGAAGGACACAGCCGACGGCCCTCCGTAAAAAACACATCTCCTTTGATTTTGTGCCACATGTTGCCAAAAGGTGTCTTTGTTTTTTAAAAGTCTAGTTAGCGGCCGGTGAGAGGACGCGCTCTTCTCCTGCTAACCGCTCCTTTAACTTAAGCTTTTTCAGTTCTATGAATGCAGTCGTGTTTGCAGCGTGGCTGTCGGTCGCCTGCGTGTGGCTCTCATGTAAAGACACCTCACACTGCTACCTGCCGTTCATATTTTAAGTGTGGATTATTAAAGGAACATATTTTTTATGATGCTCTTGTCTTTGGTCTTTCAGTGAATCTTTACTTCAGTCAGGACATCTTAATTCATCGTCACATGTTTCTGCTTTATTTTCACACCATCTGTTCAGTTATTTCTCAGTAGAATTCATGCTGTCATATATAAACAGATTCACAACCCAAATGAAAACATTCTCAGATGTTGCTCTTTCATGACTTAGATGTTTCTCCTAACATTGAGAATCAGATGAGAGTGTAATTGTGTAAACACATGAAGAGTCTGGAGCTGTAGATGAATGTTGATTGTAGAGGTCAAATCATCTGGATTTGATGAGAAATGTTTGAGTTGAAAATATTGTCTTTGATTGCAGACGAGGCAAATCTGAGCTCAGCTCATCTCAAACTCTAATGGCAGAAATATCTGAGACTTAAACTCAAGTTTCCATTTCATCCCGGGAGAAAATAATTGAGAGATTAAACAGTTAGCTTACCAACCAATGAAAATCCTGTCATCATTTCCTCATCTTCATGTCATGTCAAAGCCTTCATCAGAACACAAAAGATTTAAAACACTGAACCCCATTGATTTCCAGTATATGAACACAAAACCACAGAGACATTTCTCAAATTATCTTCATTTGTGTTTCATTTCACACAGGTTTACAACAGCATGAGACAGAATAAATGATGACGGAATTTCGTCAAAATTTAAACTGGACTATCATCGGTGTGATATCAAATATTTACACAACGTATAACAATTTACAATTTTATTGTATATTTTAAAAGGATGCATAGCATAAAACCAGTATACGGTAAAACAGTCTCAAAGACAATACTGCCAGTTTATAAAGTGAAAGCACATGAACGTACAGTAACAATATCTTAATGATTGCATCTCTTATCTTTGGACGATAAACAATAGTTCACTGCTTAAGTTTACAGGTGGGAAACACCATAATAAATATTTCTTGAGAAATGTCAAGCTGGACAGAACGTCTGTGACAGCAAACATGAGGATATGGCCACTCGAGCTATAAAATGTGTTCAAGTTATTTCACTGAAGAAGTTCAGATAAACACAATCATCCAATGACATGCTGCAGGAAAAAACTAAACTTTCTGTCTTTTCATCAGTAACAGACTCCTGACCTGTCGGTGCTTTAGAGGTCACGAGGATCTAATTCAAGTTACTGAAGTAACTTGAACATCCAGTTGAGTTCAACCGACTGAATTTGATGAACCTTTCTTATGTCGGTTCACATGGTTTTCTTATTGGTTTAAATCAATCAACATGAGAGTGTTTGTGTTCATTCATGAATATTGAGATGAGATGCACACACACACACAGGACAGTTAAACTGATTTCAGAACAGTGACCGTAGTGATACAACAGCTTACAATCATATTTGACCTGTAATATAATGCATTAAATATCCATATAAACAACAGAATATATTGTGAATACAACACATTGTAACGGAGATAATGCCAGACGTTGTCCAGTAAAGCCACTGTTGTCTTGACAGATACCTCCGGTTAGTTTTTTAATGTGGTGGTTTTCTAGGACTGGAGGGCACATTGGACTTCGTCTTGGACGCTCCCTGAACAAAGAACAAACAAACATCAAGTTGTGTTAAATTTATGTTCATGCACTATCAAATCAGGCACTGAAGCCCAGAGACATGGCTCACATCCGCTGGCGTTTTGGAGTAGTTCATGTGGGCATACAGAAGAACAGCGATGTCATTGTGTGCTGCCTCCAGAGCGATAGAGAGGGCGTTACTGCCATCCTACAGGGCGCAGGTCAAAGGTCATCAGTTTACCCATAAAGAGCAGGTGAACGAATGCGATGGTCATGTACTCACATTGTCCACCACTGAGATGTCGCAGGCCGGGTGCTCGAGGAGCAGAGAGACGATCTGGGCCCGGCCGTGCTCACTGGCACACATCAGAGCCGTGGAACCCTCGTCGTCCTGAACGTTGACGTCAGCTCCGCAGTCCAGCAGCGCTCGTACCATCTCCAGCCGCCCGTGACTTACAGCCAACATCAGAGCCGTCTGTCCTGCCTGACACAACACAAGCCCTGATCAAACCCGGATCAACTGATGATGACGTCATCACAACAACAAGTCACCTGACTGGCTTTAGAATTGACGTTTCCCATCCGGAAGAGTTTCTGAACCGCGGCCATGTCCTTCTCCACCTTCACGGCCGACAGAGCTGCCAGCATCACTGCTGTATATCCGGCTTTGTTCTGCTGATCCACGTCACACACACCTGAACACAAAAGCATGGTCCAAAGGGTCAGACAGGATCACGGTACGTGAGCGAGCCAACACGTCACGATGAATATCGCGTGCACCTGTGTCCAGCAGCAGGTCCACCACAGCGAAGTTGGAATGAGAGACGCTGTAGTGTAGCGCTGTGTTTCCGTTGCCGTCCATCATGTTGATGATGTGCTCCAGCAGGACGGACGACACCTCCGAGAATGCCATCAGGTAATTGGACACGCGTGTCGGCTGTGCCGTCTTAGCGCTGGACACTCGGAACCACTCCAGCTGAACTGTATGTGAGCTGGACAGCTGACAACACGTCACAGCACATCACAACAACGACAATCATATTCACCATGCTTTACACAACATTACACACTTTGGGTGTGTCTCACCACTTCTTTACTCTTCAGTGCTTTTGATCCGTCATTTAGATGCTTCTTCACTATCAGACAAGCCTCACGCATTCTGCTGCTTAACTCAAACCTGTAACATCATCATAATCATCATCAGATATATGTGTTCAAGATGCATGCACTTTAACTGAACATAATGATGAAACTTACTTCTCCTTCACCTCATCTGTGTGCTGCTCCAGCGGTTCGGCTGTTATGTTGTCATCACTGTCATCGTTTATATTCTCGTCCTCATCTGACGTGTCTTCTAAAGGTGCTTCCTCCTCTACGCTGCTGTCTGAACACCCCCCCACCACACTTTCATCAGATGAACTCTCTTCATCCTCATCAACCTCTTCACTGGACGTCGACTCGTAGCTGAAGATATTGGGCAGGTTATAATGTGAGTTGCTCTATTATCACGCCAACAACTCACTTCACATGGATAGAATGAACCAAACTCTGAGCAGACCAAGAAACATAACGATTCAAACCTGTCATTTGTGTTTTGAATTAGCGCTTTACTTTTTATTATAGCATAAATCAAATCCTTTAACTGTCACTCAACTGTATACACAAGTGCAACAGTAGGTGGAAAACTTGAGTGCAGTTCCGACCGACACGGCAGTATGACAGATATGAGACACATAGCTGGTGGTTAGGTAGGTTTTGAAGCATGGTAGCTGGTTTGTGCTGGTTTAAGCTGGTCCTGGACTGGTTAAGCTTAAACCAGCTCAGGACCAGCACAAACCAGCTACCATGCTTCAAAACCTACCTAACCAGAGAGCGTGAAACCTTCAGGATTCAATCGCAAGACTTTATTATACTCACCCTCCATTAAGGATGCCAACAAACTTCAAGCTCTTCTTGCCAGCAATGGAACCTGCAGCATCAGCGGTGCCATCTTTCCTCTTCATGATGGACTTCAGCGGACCTGCAACATGATTTAAGAACAGTTACTTTAATCTCTTAAGACAGTGGAAACACACAGTTGTATTGAGTAGTGCTCACCCTCAGCAGACGGGATCTGCTCTTCAGTCTCTTGAATATCACTGAGACATTCCCACTTGATCCCAGTGCTCTCCAGCGCCACACCAGTGTCCACAGGGTCTGTCTGAATGCCTTGCTCATGTTTGGTCTGTGACAGGTACTCAAGATCTGGAAACCCTACTCCAACAGAAGCTTTCGAAGAAACCTCAGTCTCCAGTTGGATGTCCACCGTCTCCGGTTTCACAAGCGTCTCTTTGTCAAGCGTAATCTTGGATGTCCTCTGAATTTCCTCAGCTCTTAACGTCTCAAGGTCTTGGCTGACATGACTTAGTCGCGTCTCGAGAACCTGTATGGATGCCTGTTGTAGTTTGATGGTGTGTTGAAGCGTGTTGATTTCTCGTTGTGCCTCACTTTGAAACCCAAGACTCGACTCTACGACCCAGATGGCCACATCTTGAGTCTCCGCTCTGGTCTGAATGGCCACATCATGTACGGCACTAGGCTCTGTCTCAACGGCGGCATGACAGAGGTCAACAGAAGTTTGGACAGCAGTGTCCTCGAGCGTCTGACGATAGCAGACTTTCACCGTCTCAAGGGGAATGTCATCTCCCACTGCTACGGATGTCTTCTCAGGCTCTGCTTCAGCCCTGGTGCAGATCTCCATCTTGAGCGAGGCATCGAGTTGTTGTGCTTTCTTCTGAAGTTCCAGAGTCAGCCTGTGTTTTTCGGTACGCAGCACGCTCACCTCTCTTTCTAAGGCCGGTACTCCTTTCACACGCTCCTCCATCTCTTTCAGCTGCCGAAGGGCGGAGGCCATCTGTTCTCGGACGGTCTGAAGCTGCCCGGGAGGAAGTGAAGACGCTCCTGAGACCGAGGCTGGAGTGCTTCTTCCAGACGTCTGTGGACTAGCTCTGGTCCAGCACCCGGACAGGGAATTCTGCACAGAAGGTGACATCTGTAGCGACCGGACATCTGTAGCCAGCTGAGAGGAAGCTGAGGAAAGGTCACTCGTGGATCCGCCACCTCTTGGATGGACTTTGGAAAGGTCAGGCAGCTTAGAAGCTAATCCACTGAAATACTGACTTTGCTCCTGTTGGAGCCGAAGGCTGGTTTCAAGGAGCGTGCGTTCTACCCGAGGGTTACGCGGTGGAGGCGGCGGTGGCACTTTGGAGCAAGTGGGTAAACCAGGACTGATGGCTGCTGATGGGGACAGTGGTTGTGATTTGCTGGGACTCTGGAGGACAGGTTGACAGTTCTCACTGGTCGTTGAGGAAAGTGACTCGGTGGACGTCCAACCGCTGGTCCGACCTCCGATAGCTAGATTCCTCTGGTTTCCACGGTCACCCCGCGATCCTCTCCGGGTGTTCACGTTAGCCCTGCGGACGCTGTGTCCGCTCTCTATTTCCTCAACATACTTGAGAAAATCAAGGTCCAGGTGGAATCCATAAGGAGTCTGAACAGAATACGAACTAGCCTGATCACTCTCTTCTTCAGCTGAGCAATGAAAAGGGCCACTCAGATCTGTAAAGCCAACATAACACACATGTTCATACAGAGACAGCAGAACTGGGCTGAGTACAGCCTAAAAAACACTTACTTGGCGGTTTGGAGCGTATGTGCACAGATTGGGTCATCTTCT
This sequence comes from Triplophysa dalaica, assembly GCF_015846415.1. Lineage (NCBI taxonomy): Eukaryota > Metazoa > Chordata > Actinopteri > Cypriniformes > Nemacheilidae > Triplophysa > Triplophysa dalaica. The sequence goes on from NC_079559.1 coordinate 21,716,999, forward strand.
GGAGCCTTCTGCTGCCCCTTCAAGAAAAACATTGCACAATCTGATCAGGACGATACACAAATCTCAAATTTAAGTGACCATTCTTTTCATCAGCTATTTATAAAAGAGAAGTAAAATTGTCCGTTAAAAATGTGCATCATGAACATCCATGTTATGTTTTATTAACACTGAAGAGAGCAGGTCATGGAAATCAAGTGTATGTGCATGTGTATGCGTGAGTATGTTTGTGTGTGCGTGAGTGTGTGTGCGTGTTCATTCCTGGAAGTTTTGTGTAGAGCATGCAGCAGTGTCACAGACTAGGACTGTGTGTTACATGATATTCAATCACATGACAGAGGAAATACTCTACAGAGACACTGTTTCTTTAAGTCGTGATGCTCTTACCACTGAGCTACAGGAAAAATTTGATGGAGTTCTCATTTGTTTTTCAGTTTAGTCTCAGACGTTAGAATCATATTTGAGTGTAAATGTTGAAGCTCATGAAGAGAATAGAGCTGTAGATGAATGTAGATTGAGGTCAAAGCATCTGGATTTGACTGAGTGTGATGAGACATGTAGAGATTTGGGGGTAAGCGTGAGATGATCGTTTTCTGTATAACACAAGGATATTGAATGTAATGAATGTGCGTAGCTTGTGTCACACATGAAAAGAGTTGATGTTCTTCATTGTGTTGTTGATTTCCTCTGGTCCGCCCCTTGAGGAAGACGTTTAGACTGAGTGTCACTGTAAGACAATAGATTCTGGGCATTATCACAGCCGTTTCCCCTCAGGAGAGAGAGAGAGAGAGAGAGAGAGAGAGAGAGAATATATTCACAGCATAATGCTTTATAACTCTCCAGTTTATGTTTCAATCAAGTATATGATTGAGTGCACTATTTCAGTTCTATTTGGGACTATTTAACACTTTTGTTTTATAAGTCTAGAGTTTAGTGTAACAGTAAAACTTTAAATACACGACTACATTTTAACATTAAAGTCCCTGTGAACCAGAAGTTGCGATCGTTTTTACTTTCGCATTCTGACACACGAAAATAAAAATTAAAAGGAAAAAACAGTGGGCGTGGCTTGTTTTTTTCACTGCAAAATTGATTGGACATGTAGACCAGCTGATGCATTGATCTTAAAATGAAACTGGAAGCAAACTGACAGTTGAAGGGTTAATGGATAATTTACTTCTTTTGAGATGGATCGTCATTTCAGGTCGAAAGTGCATTTTCAGATTTGAGAAAGAAAAAAGAAAACGACCAAATTGATAAACTATTTACTATAAATGCTGCAATATTTCATGAAAAAATAATAATTGTAATTTTTTATTTCACTGGGACTTTAAGAATACTACAGTGTTCTCATACAGCTATTAATGTTTACACTTGAAATACATAAGTGACGATGACGTTTACATTGTTTAAACTAGGGCTATCAAACAATTTATCGCATCCTGTGCACATATTATTTTTGTATTTTTTGAAAGGTCAGAAGGTCAGATGTGTCCTTGACCGGCGTGTAGATTTGACATCACATTTAAGACGAAGAGAAAACTTCTGCTTCCTCTGAAGGGAAATGAGGTCACTATCAAAACATCACTCCCATTCATTTCTTCCAACATACTGAATGAATGAATCTCAGCACAAAACAATGTTCCTCATTGACTCCACACTTGTATTTCAGTCTGGAAGTCTCTGAGAAGTCATATTCTTCTGAAGCCTCGTCAAGTAAAGGCTTTGTGTTGTGCTGGTTCAGAGGCGCATGAGGTGGACAGGAATGTGTTTTTCTCCCATGTGTGCCTTGTAATTAAAGTGTTGAGCAGCAGACAAACACTGGGATGTGTGTGAACACACAGCTGGAGCTCAGAGGAAGACACGTCTATACAACTCTACATACATTATTCCACTCCATCATGACAACAAAGTTTTCAGCAAACCGTGTGTCTGTGTTTGTGCACTATTTGTGTTGGTGTGACATGTCCGAGCCTGGTCACATGAACTGGCTGTGAAACACATCGTGTGCTGTGGAATGTTGCCTGTGGCACACATATACACACATGCATGCACACACACACACACATACATACACACACGTACATACACACACACCTACACACAAACACACACACACATACACACACACACACACACAGTGTGTGATCTATCAGTGTGTTTTGTTTGTGCAGCAGCAGGCAGAGGAAACACATCAGCATCCTCTCATTGTTCCTCATCTCCAGCTTCAGCTCAGATTCTTCTGGAATCATTCTGTTGACTCACATTCAGCTCTCAATCATATTCAGCAAACTCCTCCTCTTATTTGTAAATAGAAATAATCTCTTGAGGTCTTTATCTTTCTGTGTATAATCTGTGATCTTCAGTTATCATTTATTCTCTCTCATCTGTACATGAGCCCTCTTCAGTGGAACACAACAGAAGATATTTTGTGGTTCTGTGTTCATATAATATAAGTCAATGGAGTTCAGTGTTGTTTGATTATCAACATTCTTCAAAATATCTTCTTGTGTGTATGAACGAAAGTCATACAGGTTTAAACAATGATTATTGGCTGTACTGTCACTTTAAGTAGATGTTTATTCTATGTGTTCAGTGCTGAAGGATCAGTTTAACACTGTCAAAGAGGAAAATGGAAATCTGTTTATCCCGTTTTTTTTTTCCTTTGTAAATTCCCTTTCACACGTGCAAGAGATTGCAGAGGGTTTGGTAGTCACATAAATAACTAAGAGCAGATAACAAGGGACATTCAGTATTTAAAGTTATCCGCTGAAATGAATTACTAACCATCATCACTTCAACCACAACACAACCCAAAGATATTCACACACATCTCACGTGTGCACAACTGAATGTTGTTCACAGCACCCAGACATGCACAACATCACCACATTTACAAAATAAACCAAAGACACACCAAAACGGAGAAGTGATTCTGTGGAAAAACACCCCAGAACTAGCACTGGACTGTGTGTGTGATTAAACAACAAACAGCACAAAATCAAGTTGCTTAAGACAGGAATCTTCCTCCTGTGATTGAATCTCTATCTATAAATCCCCTCCATCACTTCCTCCCGTCCATCTGAATACATCCACTGTAATGACACGTGTGTATTAAAGTGGATGTGAACACACTCCATCATCCTCGTGGTGTGATGTAGAGAAAGAGAACGTCTCTCAACAACACTACTACCTTTGTTTGTCCGTAAACAACATAAAGCAATAATCTGCAACGACTGGTGGACTGTTTTCATGGGAGAGAAAGTGGCCGTACACATGATCTAATTCAATAGCTGGACAGTGTTAAAGCGGGCGGGTGGGGGGTGATTGTAGTTTTGTTGTGTGTTATCAGATGAACAGTGATGATAGACAGATGGACGACGGTGTTGACCTGTAAATAACATCATGAGACCTGAAGCATGTGATTCTTCAGTTGTTTCAAACCACAGAGCTGTTGTTGAACACTGAATGACTCCATAGTGTCTTGATAAATGATGTCCCATCAGAACCACAGCGTGACGTCATCTCATATTTATCACACGATATCGCCGTCGTACTGTCTGTCTTACTGGCATTCATCACATTACTAAAGACTTGAGATGTGTGGCGCTTGTACATGAATGGAGCTCATAACAGGGTGTGACACTCTCTGGTTCTTCTCATCCAGTCTTTTTGTGTGTTGTATGTTACACTGTACAGCACGCCCGTGGTTTTGAGAGTGAGATGAAGAGTGATGGTTTAATATGAATGGAAGTGAAGGTAGATGCGTCAAATATTCACTATATTCAACTCTTTTCAAGCAAACATTGAGACATGTTTCAATGTAGTTTTCTTTGTATTATGTACATGTATGTCAGAATGGAAACAAGTTTGCAGTCAGTCTGTAGTTTATCTGACACAAAGGACGGCTTGTTTCATTTCGCATAAGTGAAGAAGAGTTTTCTCATCATCTGTCAACAGTTCATCTGATAGATGTGTTGATTCACTCTTGTCATTGGACACTAGAACGGCTCCAAATCTTACTTTCTGAACACTTCAACTTTAACTCGGACCATTTCTGTCCAATCATGAAGTTACAGTGTTGACCTTAACATGTGAGATTCTGCTTATTATCGCGTGAATAAAAGATTTGTGCACTAACGTCAAGTGAAAATGATTTTCGCACGTAAAACGCGCGCGCGCTCCCTGGTAACGTAAAGACTTTACAAGACATGTAGACTATGAGGCAAATCAAGCAAAGAAATGAAATCACACTTTTCAATATTTACCTTTAACCCCAAACTTCAGTAGTGACATATATGACTTTATCAACAAGAAACTCTGCTGTTTAACCCATAGAAGTAAGTTATAACAATCAACATTATGAAGTGAGTTTTGTCTTACCCTTCGGCTGAAGTTACTTTCTGCGCTATAATGATGATTATAATCCAGATATATATATATGTGTGTGTGTGTTATTTTATGTGTGCAGATAGCTGTACTGTTCGCTGCTGTACGGGCTCATATATGGGCGGTATTGCTGCAGATTTTCTGCTGCTGCTGATCTTGTGTTTTAATGGGTGGTCCTGATATATTCCCACCCATGAAACGACGTCATGTTGAAGTTCACGAGCTCGTCTGCTGCATTCAGAGCCGTAAAACACATATCCTGTGTCCCAGACGGGAAGGCCCGTAGAAATCAAGAAAAAAAGCATGCATGTCCATGGACACACTAAGACAGATATGGAATGTTTTGTATAATATAACTACACAAAAACTATATAATGGCAAAAACTATACAAACACTACGGATTGTGTTTGATAGTCTCAATGTATAGCTGTACTTCACTCAATTCAAAGTTTTGTTTTGAGTAGAATCTCAGTGGTGTCATTTGCCGTCAATGCGACGGATGGCGCTGATGTGCGGAGCGCGTTCACGTGTGACCGTCTGATTCAGCACAGCAGTGAAGAAGAAGAAGAATATTTCCGGTCTGTTCGAGCCGACCCAGGATCAGCGTTACTGTATCCGCTTCGCTTAATGAAGGTTGATGTAGTTGAAGTGAAGCCGATCCAGTGACAGCTGGACGCAGATCAGTGTGCCCGAGCGCGTTCACCTTCACGCGGATCATCAACAACATCATGGCGTCTGCGACGAGAATCATCCAGAGACTTAGGAACTATCTGTCCGGGGTCAGAAACACACACAAACATAAATACACACATGTGTTTATCAGCTCAATGTGTCGTTTAAACACGTGTGTGTGCAGCTCTGTTCGTCTTCGGCTGAGGTTCCTATAAATCCAAGTGCTTCAGTCATATTCTAGTGTTCTCTTCTCGTTTCTTACAGAAAGATCTCCAGTCTAAACTACAACTGCGATACACTGAAATCGCAAAGAGGTACAACACAAGACATTGATGAAATGCCTTTCGAATTTCCTCTCCTTCTTTATTTTGTTAAGCTAATAGATTTTATTAAGATAAACTAATATCTCACATAAGGTGACCTGAGTAAAAAAAACGGGGACATTTCCTAGTTAAATGGTCAAAATATCATTGAAATCGAATTTTTTATAATCAATCAATTTAGAAAAAGGGGACAAATCTTTTTTTCTTCCACATCAATAGGTTTTGTACTCTTGGAATTAATTACAATAGTAAGATGTTGTTTGCAGATCAAACTGACCATAAGTGGTTTCAATAAAGTTGACCAATACTGTTTGGAAAACAGTCCACTGTAAAAATAGAAAATACCACATTTTCAGTGGGTTTTCGGATTGTTTTGGACGTGCAGGAAAACAGGGACATTTCCGGGGACAGCTCTAGTCCGGGACAGAACTCCAAAAACCGGGACTGTCCCCGGAAAACAGGGCCGTCTTGTCACCTTAGTATTACATCTTCTTCAATATTTCAATATGGATTAATGACATGTCAACACATACACTTTCCGTCTGTGTATGTTTAATCATACAAATAATATTTATTTACATCTGCATTAATATGACATGTTACATTACATTAATTGGTGAAAAGACTTGTGTTGTCCATCCAAATGATGGATATATATATGAGAGAAAAGTCCCGTCGTGTCGGCTTTTCAAATATATTACTGCATGCAGGCAGCAGAATATAATGAAGAATCTTAATGATAAGTGTGAACAACATGAATGAACGAGGTTCTTTTATTGATGGCAGGACACAAGCGCCTCCCAAACTCCCTGTCGGACCCAGCCATAAATTTGCAAATAACTACTACTGTCAGAGAGATGGACGGCGAGAGTCTGTTCCAGCAACAGTGATCATGTCTTCTCAGAAAACCATAACAGCTGGAAGGTCAGTTGTACTCATAATAAAGTCCATGTAAATAGAAATGATCATGAGAGCAGTGACTAGAATCCTTAAGTGAATTCATTTAGACGGTGGTGGAAAAACTAATGAGAAGTATCAGGACGCATATGATTGTTTTGTATTATCATTGTTGATGTGTGACTGTAGAGCCAAACCCTGATTTTGAAGGTTCCAGCAGCCAATAAACTCGATTCATACTGATACATTTCATCCGTTCATGTCTGCCGGGAAAACTGACATACATTTTTCTTTTCATGTGTTCAAAGTGATGCTTCTGGAAAACCCAAAGTGCCGGTGATACCTGGACCCCATCTAAAGGAACTTCCACTGAGCGCCGACTAGATATAGGGCTCTAATCTAAGCCGCTGTTATTATATTTAATAAACGTGTGTAGAACTCATAATAAAAAAACAAAGTGTATATAACAGAAACATGGTCTCTGCGTGTACTTTTCATTTCAGGAATAATGGAGGAATGTTTACGTGACAGATTTGTTCTTCATCAAGTGTACTGTAACAAGATTCAAGTAGGGAAGGAAGGAGTCGGGAACCGGAAGACATTTTAAAACATTTAATAAAGTAATATAACAGCGGCGAACAACAACACAGTAAAACATAAATACATATACAAACACTTCGGGCCCGGTCCTCTCTCTTCGACGGTCCGGTCGCTCGTTCCTTTTATATGCTCCCTATCTCCTCCGTGATTCGAGACCGGTGTGCGCACAGCTGGCGCTCATTCACAATTACTCACCGGATTCGAACCACGGTCCAAATACACAGAAGTGATGTTTCTTTGTAATTCATGTTTGTTAAAACGATTTAAAGGTCCTAATTTTGGCCTACCTAAGGGCTGGTCCTGATTGAATTGAATCCCTTTCTGGGAACCCCCCTCCCCTTAATGTTGCTGCACTTTTGCCTTAAACACATTAGGGTGACACCATACAGATATTGAAATAACATCATCTTAAAACATCTGATCAAATGAAGAGCACATTTCATTGCAAAACAGTTGTGTAAATGTCAAAAATGTTATGTAACTGCAGTCGGATGGTTTTGATGAAGTAACAATTAAACAGTTAAATAACACAATAAAACATGGTTAATGAAAATGAAGTTATCTTTTTTTTGCAAATGAACGTTTCAATTATAGTGACGTGAATGCAAAATGAACAGAATGCAGGTTGACTGAAGAGTCATGGCCCTGAGTTGTACCCGTAGTATGTCCCCTTTGCTTTGCCGTAGTGACGTCACGCGAGCGTGTGTTTGAACTGCTCTCACGTTTTGTGCGTGTGTGTTTATGAGCAAACGTCAGTAGTTTATATATATTTTTACAGTTTAAGAGTCATGAATGTTCAGCCATCAAACCCCAACAATCCCATCGTGTTCTTTGACGTCACCATCGGCGGACAGGTGAGTGAAAAAACACCGCTGCACATCAGCGAACTCTCTCTCTCTCTCTCTCTCTCTCTCTCTCTCATCAGTGAGTGAATGCGTTGTTCCAACTACTTAAACTAGTCCTACAAGTTACTCACGTGTTTTGTTATTTCAAGACTCGTTGAGAAGGACAACTCTACATTTGATCCAAATCGACTGAATGTCGAGCACAACTAACGTTAATTGCTAGAGGGTCAGACTAGCTGTTATAATGAGCTCCGTTTATGAAACTGGTCCCAGAACTGCTGTAAGTGTCGAAGATTCGCGAGTGTCTCAGTGTTCAGGAGTGAAACACAATCATCTGTGTGAACACTGTGTGTTTTCTGTTGTCTGAACGCGTGTTAAGTTCTGAGCGTGTCACGTGCTGGAATGATGAAAGTGTCGTTTTTTATATTTCACTATTAACCCACAGCCCCCCTCCTCTAAAGCGGACAGATCTTTCACATGTGAGTTGTGTGCTGCAGGACATTTGATTTCATGCATAAATATATGAAAAACTGAGTCAGAGGTTTTATCTCTAAGCTTTTATTGCTCTTAAGGAGTGTGAAACAAGATCAGAGTTTTTCGACACATTTCAAGTGTTTTCTGCTTGAGTGGTCCGTGTTTGTGTGTCTGAAGAGATGCTGTAGTCACCTCAGTGGGTGAAAGAGTTCAGATTCAGTCAGAAGAACAGCCGAATAACAGTCATGGCAGAAGCAGACGCTTTTTATTCATGAATTCATGTTGTTTTGATGAGCACACACACACACACACACACACACACACCTGAGGGTGAGAGAAAACGAGGGACATGTACAAACCAAACCTCGTCATTTATTTTCCTGTGAATTCTCTCTTTGTGACGCTCTTGCTCTTCTTCATTAACACGCGGCACACGGATGTTCACTGCAGCTGAAGGCACATGACAGACAGCGTCATGTCACGCCTGCACCGTTCTCATTGCAGATGCTCATTATGTTTAATAAAACAAGCCATTTATGAAACCTGAATCAAACATTTGTTTAGTAGTTAACCTGAGACCTCCAGTCCACATCAAACACACCTGAATCACATGATGGTATTGACTGAGCGGGTGTACTGTCTGGTGTGTTGTCAGTCTACACAACACTGATATTGACGGGATGTGGGATCGTCACAGAGCTGAAGACTGTAGTCCGGACCGGTTCTGTTAGATGTTGTAAACAGCAGGTGTAGTTTTGTTCATGCGTGTTGCGTCTGACAGATGAACTGTGCTCACAGACTCAAAGCTTTTGCTCAAATGCCAGTAAACATCCCACAGACAGATATCATCTGGCACGTTTAAGAAAGGTCCAGCCCTGTCGCTCTGACACCAAATGGCCGTGCCAGCCAAAGCGCTGTTAGCACAGGCCATCCACAGGAGATTGATGCTGGCGTACGCTGGCACAGCCAAACCCACCAGATCAAATGCCACACTAATGATGAGATACGGCATCCACGTCACGGCAAAAACTAGAGTTAGACCCACAAACAGAGACGGAGAATCTCCACCTTCCACGAGTGGACCATAAGACGCGAGTCGACCTTTCTCAAGGACCGCACAATCCCACATTTGATGTGCTCTTCTGATCCAGCCAATCAGATTCTTCTGATGGAGCAGAAGGACGACGCCCACCACGACAGACAGCTCTGCGCAGAAGTGAGACACAACAGTAGCTCCATGCACACGGCACGCAAGGATCTTCACGTCTTTGTGGATCTCTATAGGATGAGCGTCAGTGTAGCGGTAGGAGCACATGCACGCTGATGCCCACAGAAGAGCAGCAGTGATGCAGTAAACAACAGTCCTGCGCTGACGGCTGCGCCCCGCCACCGGGACAGGGTATGTAGCGTAGTCCAGCGCCCCTGCGACGAGGATGGGCAGAGGCAGAATGGCGTAGACGGTGGAAGCGTGTGCCAGGATGAAGCACATGGATGAGGAGGTGGATTCTATGAAGTGCCACACGTAGAAGACACTGCTGGCCAGCATCACATCAGCCACGTACATAGAGATGCTGAAGATGCCCAGGAGCGATCTGTGTAAACCGCTCGTCCAGAACAACAACACCAGTGTGTTGAGCGTGACTTTAGAGCCCAGAATGATGAGATACTGAAGAGTCTCATCATGAGAAGAGTTCCCGGTGAAACCTGAAGACGAGAGAAGGCCCATCATCATCATCAACATGTGCTCGCTCTGAAAACACAAAACACACACAGATGAATTCCCCTGAAACACTTTAGTATGTTTTATGTTTCTTGTGCAAAGTCATGATGCTGTCGTTTATCATCATTTATGACCAGGCTAATCGGATGATTACTTCTCTTCATTTCTGGGCAGTTCGTCTGTTATGGACGTGACATACAAATGTTCGGATAATGAATTTGTTGCGATTATATTGAACCCGTGTAATACGTATTTTTCAAAGCACCACTAATTAACCAACCTTATAATTTTAAAACACAATAATGCATCAATAATGTTATTAAACAACATCACATATAAAATTAAAACACTGAAATTGAATAACAATTGTTTTTGTGAATAACATACTTTTATATATTATTACTTATATCTTTAAAAACCCACGGAAATAAGGTCACATTTTGGGTATGCAATTAAATCAACCTTTGAATCGAGACATCATTCAGTGGCGCTGCTGTGACACAACAGTCTTAAAATTCAGCCTTCAAAGAACGCAACACAGCCTGTCTGTCCAGTATATTGAGATCTTTACTCCAAACATGTCTGAACCTTCTTCAGATCACTTCTATTATTCAAAGAACAACCAACCAGTTTACCACACAAGTATCCGCTGGTGTTTTAAAGAGTCACTGAACCGTACCATCCAATAAAACATTCTGTAACACTTTCCTTGAAGCATGTATGTATAATGCATTATAAAGGGTTATTTAGGGGTAGAATGCATTATAATTCTTCATAATGTGTGTTGTTATCCCTTATATGTAGTTGTAAAGAAGTATAACCAATTTAAATGTGTAGTGTAACAATGAATTGATAAGTGTTATAAATAATTGTTATTAAAGTTAGTACATTATAAGACAATGCAATGCTTTAAAAGGCGCATTAGAATGCGTTAAAACTACTTTATAATGCATTATACATACATGCTTCAAGGAAAGTGCTACTGAACATTCTCAAAAACCTGTTATCAACATATAAAGCTTCATGTACACTAGAACCGTTGGTTGGCTACTGTTGATCTGATGTAATACAATCACATAATGCTGTGACTTGTATATCAGTCAATGTAAACACACACTTCTCAAACATAAGCTTTCATACTTTAGGCTTTTTTAAAGCATGTCTATGTGTGTCTCTGAAAAGTGATGAAATAATTTACTACCGTGTGAAATCTTGAAAGCGCTGATATAAGAAGAGCTCCATCAAAATGAAGACGGCACTGTGTGTGTGTGTTTATCCTGTCGAGTGAGAAAACAAGTCTAGCACATTCTTTCATTCACACCTCTTTACACTTCTTCTGTCTCTGTCCAATCAACAAGAGGAAGGCCAGTCCACGCCTGGACATGATCATCAGGATGTATTTCTCGTATCGCCTGTTCTATATTGTGTCACTGAAATGAACTCTTTTGTCATATCTATACAAAACATTCTTTAAAGACTGGTCTTAAAACTGGTCCCTCGTTTTTATTTTGATTGGTGGCGTGTGTATTTGATCCCTCATGTTCTCTGTCAGGTCCTGTTTAGGACTGAATGTGTCGCAGGTTTTTCTCTTGTTTAATGTGATTGTGAATCCTCCTTCACCCGAGTTACCGTGTAAATGTCAGTTCTTCATACAACACAAAGACAAAATCCCGTTCATATCTGACCGTGCGAATGAGTAGTCCACACGAAACATCTTTAGGTCATGTGAAGACACATAGACAGATCATACCTGTGATGATGAAGCACGTCTTCAGCGTGTGAAAATCGGGTATCTCACGTGATCATCATCATACAGTCATTGTACCAGCGCTCGTGTGTGAACAAACAGCTCTTTTAAAGAACGGTCCCTCGGTCACGTGAAGCAGTGACAACTCGCCCATCGCACGCTCCGTTCATTCGACAAACACAAATGTGTGTCTTCACGTCTCTGTCTTCACGTTTGTTTGTTTCTTTACATGTATATATGCATCTGGAAGTCATTTTATTCCCTGAGAATCAAACCCGTGATGATGCACGTGCCCGACATAAACATGAATTTACATCAATAATGACAGTTTGAGTTTGTCTTTTGATGGATCGTGTATCATTTAATGTTTCTTCAGGAAGTGGGCAGAATGAAGATCGAGCTTTTTGCTGACATTGTTCCCAAGACTGCTGAAAACTTCCGGTAAGATGATTTCTGTTGAATGAGTTTGTGAACATGTACACTTCTCACAGTTTTGCATTGTTGTGTAACAGCTTAAGAGTAAATGGACGTTAAAGATACGAGTATTACATGATGAATGTGGTTCTGTGTGTCTTGCAGGCAGTTCTGCACTGGAGAGTTCAAGTAAGTCACGTCGATTTGTTATCTTTAATGACACATGATTAAATGACTTCTTCATGTGTTCTTTGAATAAAATCATCATTGAACTACTCCAGGTTTTATTGAGACTAAGAGTGCTTTCTCACCTGACTTATTTAGTACGTTTGAATCGCACTAGAGTTTGTTTTTCTTCTTGGTGCGGTTCGTTTGGGCAGGTGTGAACGCAACAATCGCATTCGGACCAAATAAGCGTACCGAGACCTCCTTGAAAAGGTGGTCTCGGTACGCTTTCAAATGAATCCTGGAACGGTGCATTTGTGGTGAGAACGTTAACTGACTACACTTTTGTGAACTAAACCGGTTGTGGTAGTCTGCTGCGCTGTGCATTATGGAGTGAGGACAAGTGTTTGTTGACAGTTTGCACTGCATGGCAACTCTCAGAGTTTTGAGGAGGTGCAGAGCCTAATATAAGTATGTCTGAGGACCATACTCCATCCTAGGGATGGGGAATTTTCAATAATTTCATATTCAAATATTTGAGATGTTAATGTTGAAAAAAAAAAGGACAAAATAGAAAAATACATTAAAACTGCATTTAAACCTGTTCGGAACGGTAAAATACATATGAAAACATACTAAACAAAGCGCAATGTATACTGACAGTCTGTGATATATGATTCTCTTGTTTATTTTGTTTTAGATGTTCTTGATAAGAAAAACAAGCATAAAGGTCTATTTTACTCTAGTGAATGTTCCTCAGCCGGTTAACAAGCTGACATCCAAGAGAACCCATCTGACAAGAATATCTGGCTTTATTGTTTATAATGTTGACAATAAATAAAGTAAAGGGCTTGATACCTCCATGCCTACTGATCAGATCCTAAAATTTACCCTGCAAAAACACGGAGCCATTGTAATGCTTGTTTCCCTGTTTATTGCTTGACTTTTGCATTTATTGACAGGGTGTAACTTGAAGGCGACGACCCTATTTAAACTTCTTAAAAGGAAAATTCAGGCTTTAAGTTTGGAAAAAGGTGCCAGTCTTATGCTAAGGCCAAATTCATTAACATTAGTTGCAGTGTAATGTACATTTTCATGTATCAAGTTGTTGAAATTAGCATTACTTAAACTATTTTTAACCAAGGAATATGAATTTACCAAGAACAACCGTTCCGAATCAGTTATGGTAATAAATTAATTATTGTTAATCATCTAATATTATGTTGGTATTGTTATAGTTAATGTAAGTAATGTTAACAAACTCTATGTCTCACCACTTTTTAAACATTTTAATTGTGAGACGAGCGTAACACGCGATACGGGCGTCCGGTGTGTAAACTTAAAATATTTAAACTAGCTTGCGATCTGAGTGAACAAAGTATTTTTTAATATTTTCTTCCTATTATAAAATCATTACAGATGAATTGAAGAAGCATTGAATAAGACGTGACAGCTCTAAGGTCTTCTGTAGCAATAACTTATCCCTGTGGTGACACAGTTTTTATTCTTATGAAAAATACAAATATTCAAATAGCATTTTGTAATTTTTGTATAGTTATTGCAGATTGAACATTTGAACATTTGTCCACATTCCTATTACATCCCAACTTTCGAAAACCCACCAACAGCAATTTATTTTCATGGTTTAGCAAACAACTCATGGAACGTGGGTTTAATAGATCTGTGGAACAGTGCCGGGTTAAGGTAAAGAAACTCCGCCAGCAGTATATCCAAGTGCAGGATGTACAAGTTCCTCGTGTTGTCATGTGACTGCATTTTGGTTAATTTCAACTGGTTGGGACCAAAGCAATCAGTGTGGTGTGAAAGGGAACCAACACCGCTGAAAAATGCTCCAGTGTATCATTTTTTTTAAATTGATCCGGACCAAATGAACCGAACTAAAGGTGAGAAATCGTCCACAGACTTTCCTCTCCTTACCACACAATGCAAGAAATGACAACATGAAGAGAACTGATCTGATCTTGCACGAGGCTGTTTGAACACATTTACATTGATGCGTCTGCAGATGTTTTCATTCTAAATGTCTTCAAGAGCATTTAACCGAATCATTTGATGAATGAGAATAAAAGCCTTACCGTCTTGTTAAAACGCTGATGTACCGCTCCAGGAACACTGAGATGTTGATCTAGATGTATATATGCTGTATGTACCTGATACAGTCTCTTCCTCATGCCATAGTTTTATTTGCATATGTCTCACTGCAGGAAGGACGGCGTTCCCGTGGGTTATAAAGGCTGCCCGTTTCACCGGTAAGAAACTTTACTCTGTGTCGTGTATTCACCTGTCCTGGCAGATAATAAAACGGGCTGTACACTGGCCTTATCTACACAATATCATTGGGCATGGCTGTGTTTGCTTTATGCCAGCATGCACCTGTATTTCTACAGTGCTTTACACAGTGTGCATTAATGCAGAGAACATGCAAATGAAAGTAAAAGAAGTATTAAAGAAGCCTGTGTCACAATCAGGAAAAGACACAAGGAAATATGCAAATGTCTTCATTTAGCCACACATGCATAACGTGCTGCAAGAATATGATTGTTTGAGTCTGGTTTTGTTCTCTTTGGTCTAAACATGTGAACATGGTGTCAGTGCTGTCATATATTACATGAAGAAGCCCTGACAAACACCAGAAGAGTCGTTTCAATGACAGACTCTAGATTGGCATAAAAGAGGGGTGCCCGATTTCCGAATTATGCCTGTTCGGACAAAGTCGAGCCAAGAACCAGAACAACCTTGAACGCTGACTGAAACGAAAGATGGTGGTAGGGGTGTGTCTGTTTTTGTGATTGGAACATCAACAACGGCTAAGAGAAATCTGCCACCCCGCCTTTAACAGGACTAGGTGTTATAATACCACTATTTCAGCACAGATGAGTTGGCCAATAGAACATTTCCACGCCTTATGCATGACAGGGGAAAGCAGTCAAGAATATGAACAGAGGAAAGGAGCTCTGAGGTTTGGCTGGGTGGGCATCCTCTGTGTTTGGGGGATAGATGATTATAGACATACACAGCATACTTACCTTTCCTTGCCATCATCAGAGAGACGTCCATGACGAATCAAACTGGCAACCTTTTGGTCACGAGTCCGACTCTCTAACCATGACTACCCACACTGTTAATGCATGCTCAGTGCCCCGGGCCCCGTATGACGTAACATTACAACACACAACACCATTTTAATGCGAGGTCATTTGGCAGCCCTTATTGTGTACTTCCGTTTCCGCTTTGGGCCAGTGGCTGCTTCTCTCAGCAACAGTGGAAGCAACTATCCGTTGGTTCTGTCCTCTGACCCCCACTTCCCTAGAGACAGTTAGGTGTCTACAGGGTCGAAATTTGTGTAATAAAAAGTATATTTAAAAAACGTTTAGCAGTGATCAAACCTTTGGCAACATTGACATAAACCACATGCACACAGCCCGGTGATCCCAGAAAATCACCCCACAATTGCCAGAGTGCCGTGTGAATGCAGAGGCGTCCTGGATTGAAACGAAAAGTGATTCCTGAAAGGGGACCTAGTAACATTAACGGGATCAGTCCCGGAAAGCACCATGTGTGAACACAAGGCAGTAACAATGCCATAAAAGCTGTGTAGCGATGATACACATCTATAATAGATCGTAAATCGTTTGCCTATGAAAACAATAATAATCTAGTTAAACTAATAACTTTGTTTGTTAATTAATCAAAAACTGAAAGTCGGCCTATTATTTACTTTATTTACTTTATTATACTTTAGCTAAATCATGGATGAATGCAAGAGTCCTACTAGGGCCAGTTGCATAAACATAGCCGCTAGGTTAAGACTGTCTTAACTAGTCTCACTGACTAGCAATGCATTAGGGCTAATCAGTCTTACTTTTTACATTTTAATTAGACCAATCTACCTTTATATGTGACGGATTTAAAGAAGTTATGACAAGTTTTGAAGAAAAGAATTGGATGACTTACTTGTAAGATTTGTCTAAGCAGTTTATGCAACCGACCCTAACACCAAACATATGGTCAGATGCGAGAATAGCGTTGTCAGCTACTAAACGCAGTTGAAATTTAAAATGACTTTTATCAAAACTATTAACACGAAAGTACACAGCGCTTCAATAAACTTGATCTCTTTCCAACCTTTAGAACATGTGTTCACCTGCCGTGCTCGTGCTGCGGAGAAGGCTGTGAGGTTCTGTGAAAAATTGGAATATCGCATAAAACATTCGCGAAAAAGCACCATTTCCATCCAACTACACGGCTGTCACTTTCCTAATAAACTGCCACTAAATACCAGTAAGAGAAGCCACTTAATATAATAATTTTCATATATAATAATACTAGTGGAAGCAGTCAAAAGTGAAACGCAATAAATTTGGTGCTTTTGTGGATGAATGCTGTTTAGGAAACACATCGTGACAGTTCTAAGAGACAATTACAGAAACACTTGCTCAGGCAGTTAAGAAGGATCATAACAACATTTCTGATGCAGTGTAACATCATCTGTACTCTGGTTAGTCAGGTTACTCTGTCTCATAGTGCAGTTAGGGTGAATTCGGTTAATCTGGGACATTTTTTGCAATTTTGTCTCCTGCGGTTTATTTCGATAACACAGTAGACTTTTCTGAAATCCTGAAGATGTTTTCTAACCACACCAGAACATTGAATGTAGATACTATACTCATAGGAGATTTGTTTTTATGCCAAAACAATAATTCTGCCTAAATTTGATAATCTGGGACATATGTATATGGCCTAAAAAATATGAAAATTGACAAGAACAGAAATCTCAAAAAGAAAATGCATATTCCAATATTTCTATCTTGACACAGGATAAACAATCTACTGCGTTCATTCATTAAAAACTCTATTAAAATTGTTTAATATTTGTTTAACATTGTATTTACAATAAAAAAATCAACAAAAATTTCAGCAACACTAAGTAACAATTTGATTAACAGATTATTCATTCAGTTATTCAAATTCTCCGTTAAAATGGGCCTACTCTGGGAATAAAATACTCATTGCAGGTGAGAGAGACCCATCATCATCTATCTAATGTTATAACCTCACGTAGTCCACATTAACACCCATTTCTCATAAAGTCATATATTAGCCCTAGTCATTGGATTTATAAAGTCCCTAAATGCACATTTCCCTCATTTGAAGACTGTCCCAGATTACACAAAACCTACTGTCCCACATTCTCAATTACATTTGACAATGTGGGACAACACAAGATGTTTGAAACGCTTTAATTTTCAAAACTATAATAGATATTTTGGTGCTAGAATACATCACAAACATAATTTGACAGCAAAAGGAACACAGATTTATCTCCTTAACATTAATTCATTCAGAATCCTTTGTCACTGCCCTTAGTCATGCAGTTCAATGGTGCCCCGCCCCTTTCTGTGCAATCAACTCATGAAGTCATGTGATTTCAGTCCCATTAAATCCGTGCTTAAAAGTCCTGTTGAGTAAAATATAATAGAACAGGAAATAAACAAAGTAAATCAAATAAAGAGTTTAGGTGTCCCGCATGAGCCTAATTCACCCTACGTGACTTTTTGGAGGAATTTGTTCGGCAAATGAGTTTCCATCTCCAGTTTTTCGCCTGAACTCTTTTTCCAAATAATAAAAAAACCTTAAGTGAGTGTAAAAACTTTTTTGGCGAATTAAGGGTTTTTAATTCAAAATTTGCCGTTTCCATCACTCGTTTCTGATGTGAAACTTCGAAATGCGAAATAAACCAGAGAGAACCCTACTTGTAAGTCGCTTTGGATAAAAGCGTCTGCCAAATGAGTAAATTTAAATGTAAATACTAAAAAACTTTTCTCAAACTATGTTTTAAAAAGATAAGGTTATTTTTAAACTAATATTTTTGTAGATCATATTAGTGAAAACGTATTATACCGTGCCGTTTGTATTGCATTACACTCTGTTGCAAAACACTGGATAATTTGAACCTCGCAGCATTCCGTAATATTTTTTCATTTAGGCCGTGTAACTTTGCCTTGAACAAGCCAGAACAATTTGCTTTTATTTGTTTTCAAATAACACTTTATATTTAGCTTAATCCCGTTGGGCTATTAGCCTACCTTGTGTTCTTGTGCCTCATCGTTGTGCTGCAGTTACAAATTAAAAATATAAATAAAAAAGTTTGTTTTAAAATTGACGTCTTTGTCATTTGTAAAAGGCTACAATATATGCTACAGAATACTTGCCAAAAAAAATTGACATTATTTAGGCCTATTCGCCAATATAAAGAAAGGAAGACATTAATAAGAACAAATTGCGCTATTTAGCCCCCAGAAACACCGCAAGGAAGTTTCTTTCACTGTAATCAACCCTATTTTCATGACACAAAAAATGCACATAACTTTACAGTCAGGTATGTGGACAGAACCCAAACGCAGGCAGGGGAAACGCTAGCAGAAGGGAGCTTTTATAAAACAAACACAAAACAATACCCTGGAGGGGCCAAACTCACTAGGTATTAAACTAAAAACTGGACAGAGAAGAAAACACAGACTCGACTAGACTAACAATACTAATGACAAGGTTACAAGACTAAACTTGACTCAATACTTAGACAGGGACAGGATATTAGGCAAAACAAACCGCACAAGACAGAAAACACAAGGGCATTAAATAAGGAACCAAATCAACCAGGGAACAGATGAGGGACATGAAATCAAAGCAAGATAATTAACGAGGTAACGAGAGGGCGGGCGGTGACATAGACGAGACCGTAGAGAAGGCACATCATGTTGTGAGTGACAATAATGTGTCTCTCCACACAAAACACATGATACTGTCATGATCCTGCCCAAGACTGGAAAAACCTGACAAGAAGTGGCAGAACCAAGACAGTTACATTGCAGTATATTATGCCACATGCCTTTACAGGATCTGTGTGAAGGCTCAGATTCCAGAAAATCACTGCAGTGCGAATGAACAAAATGTAATGATCCAGGATCTCTGTATGAAAATGGCTATAGAAATCAAAATTCCAGTGCTGTAGAAGTGATGAAAGTGACAGTCCACCTAGCACAGGGGTCGGCAACCTTTGCGACAAAAAGAGCCATTTTGGCCCATCTCCTACAAAATCAAATTTCAGAAAGGAGATGAAGTTCATATAGCGCAGACGCGAACAAATCCATGAGAATCACGCGTGTAGCACGCAGTCATTCACTCAGACACGCAGAACAGTCAGATGGCATGTTTAAATGACAGGATTTGGTGTCTACAAGTCTGCATCTAGTTATATGGACTCAATGCAGCTGAGCCGGACAACAAGTTTCACTCGTGAAATAGACTAAAACTAAGTCAAGTAGCGATGTGCCATAACATCACACAGAAACAAGCACAATGACAAACAAGCAGCTCAGTTTAATGCACCTGTCAAACTGTATCGCTTGTGTGCTAACTTACACTGGTAAATACAGAAAGTTATATATGTCGCACTGTTAGGCACGCATGTGTTGAACAGCCAAAACGACCGCTTTCAGCCTTTACACATAATACGTACTGTGACGCGCGCTAGTCAGATAGGATCAACTTTGCAGGTGTTGTACAAAAATCAAGCCCTGTTCCTGCTGGAGTCCTAAAAGTTGAGTTTAAAGTTAAGGAGTGTTCCAAGCACAATGTTCTCTCACTATTCTTACTCACACACACTACTGTCTCAGACTCTTTCTGTAATTTATTTTGCAGCGTCATCTGTTTTTACATAACATGTCCAGAGTGTAAATACTCACTGCAGACTTTTAAATACAAATAAAAATAAATAAATCAGGTACATTACAGACCTTTTTTTTAATGTAAACAATCTCTTGACCGAAGCATTAAACAGCATTTCATTTAACTCTCAGCCTCTTTAAAAAAAAGTTGTCAGCCTACACCAGTGTTTTTTACATTTTCACCCAACTTTAATGGCTCACAGTACATTTTCTGTAAAGAATATATGGACAAACAATATGTCCAATGAAAGATCAGAGTCTCGGCTTTTAAACAAAGGTAACCGTATTCTTCAATCTTGATTTGATCTTTTTTTATCACTCCTTAGATGTGGGTAGGTTTCTTCAAAAATACATCATTATGATAAAAAAAGCAGAGATAATTAACATTTTTTTGTCAAAGATTCCGCCCAGATTACACTCAGAACAATCATTAAAAACCGATAAAACATATATGTTCTAGGTTCTGGGATTCTGTACTTTTTCCCAAAGGTGTGTAACAGCGCCACCTGCTGTATAACAGTATAACCACTGATTGCCGTTATAACTCGTCTTTGGCGGGGAACCATTTTCCTTTTAAACAATGAGATAAATCATCAATGTCGGCGAAAGAGTTAATGAAAAAGTAACAAAAGAAAATATTTTAAAAATAAAGTCAAGATATGAAAGTGAAAGTGACCAATTTGTCAGTTATGGTGACCCATACCCGAAATGTGACCTCTGCATTTGACCCATCCAGTGATTAGTGAGCACACACACAGCAAGTGGTGAACACACGCACACCCGGAGCAGTGGGCAGCTATCACTGCAGCGCCCGGGGAGCATGTAGGGTTAGGTGCCTTGTTCAAGGGCACCGCAATCATTACCCGCCGGCCCTGAGGATCGAACCGGCAACCTTCTGGTCACGAGTCCGACTCTCTAACCATTAGGCCACGATTGATATAAGACTCCTATCACTTAACGTCCCTCTCTTATAATCATTTTCCTCTCATGTAATACCTAATAGTGTTATAATAATCAAAACAGCCTTGACTCCTAAGCTCGATCAAAGCTTTATACTTTGCAAAACAAATAATAACATTGATGTAATTATATGATTATTGTTGTTATTATCTTTACTATTATTATTGCATTCTCTCATAAAAGATTAACCATTAAGTTAGTTAGTTAGCTGTAGATTGAGAACACTCGCCTCTCTTCTGCTCATTCTCCGGGATGTTTCCTTATTAAATGCTTCAGCATGCAGGTTGTGCTGATGTGAAAGGCAAGTTCCGCCTTGCTTGCATTGCACACAAGCGCATTTTTTGTTTTCAGTTTGGTGGTGCTTTCCCACACTTTACTTGTTCACATTCGTTTGTACTCCGCCATAATTCTCGCTGCGTGTCCTTCTACTGCGATAGCATACGGGAAAGACTGCATTACACTCTAGCGCTACAGTGCCGTAGCGGTCAAATTGTGATATTGCACGTCCTTCAAATTAAGTCACGTAATCAAACGACCACTCGACAACAAGAATATTTGTCGACAATTTTTTATTTTCAACAATGTCGACTAATCGTTTCAGCCCTACTCCCTAATCACAGTCTGTGGGTAAACGCGGTACTCTGTGTGTACTGTAGTTAAATGGCTAAAAGGAGGCATGATTTAAAATCACAATTTTAACCCCAGGTTTTTTTATATATTGAACGAATCGTATTCACGTGAACATCATGTAAGTGTCAGAACTGAAAACGCCCTTGCTACTGAGGTTACATCTGTTATTGACACCAGGCCCAGTGAACGACAGGTTCTGTAATGACATGGTTGAACACCACCTCCACAGAAATGGTAGAAAAACTGCACAGTGGCACAGGTCGACACTGAATTTAAAAGCAGTGCTGTGTCGTGAATATTGGATCTGATAGGAATGGTCCAGCAATCTTATGTGAGTAAAACATGTTTGTACTATGCGTCACTATTGCTTTGTTAGAGATCTCTTGATGTGCCCTGAGCACTATTCACACAAGATCAGTATTACCTGAGGACCTCTAGTTATTTGTAATACTTGCAGAGGTTGTTTGTGATCTTAAGCTCGAGTGAATCGGCATCTCTGTGATTTGGTGGGCTCATATATAATTTTTCAAGGTTTTATCCACGGTTTGTTAATAATGGAGGCTGTTTTGAAGTGTTTTGGTATTATTTCGCGGTGATATCCATAAGTTACCAGGAGTCTCCCGTTTGTTTATTTCTCATGGAAACTCTCGTAACATTTGAGACTGGCGATCGCAGTGGTCTTTTGTCTGGTTCGGGATCACTGGTCTTAAATGCTGACAGGTACGGTCATATATCATTAAACACAATACACCTATAGGCTAAACAAACTGTACGCAAAGCCTTGCCATCACATCCGGCAAATAAGTCCATAAATTTGAGTAAAATCATCCCTTGCAAATGCGTCACATGAAATACTGATGTGAGGAGGTCATTTATAAATCACAGGAGGTCTTCAGATAAAACTGTGAATGGTGCTAAAGTGTAACCTAACGTCTCCAACCAAATTCACAGAAGCCTCCAACTACACAAACTGTTAACCAATCAAAGCAGTGGGCGTTTACTTATAAAGTCTTCAATGCGGCACGCCCATTAAAACCGAGCTTTGTAGAGCTGGCCTAAAAACATGTGTAGAAAATAGACTATTCCTTATTGATTTTGATGTTTTTGGATGAAAAAAACATGCGAATGTCATAAGTAGACTTCATATAACAGTATAAAACAATAAACAGTTCATCAGACCTTTAATCAAAGCTTGCCTCAATGATTTATTTATATTCTAATTACTCAAGTTACTCAAGGTGTAAACTGGTATGTGCCTCTTCGTCCACTTTTCATCCGATCGACCAAAGCGCATCTTAACAGCAGGCATAAACAGGTCTTATAAAGACAGCAGGGAGGCAGAAGAGCCACATGCCACTCGAGAGTCACGGGTTGCCAACCCTTGCCCTAGCATCATGAGCCACGCTTCTCACAATTACTGCCAAAAACACATTTCTTTCCTCATTTAGTACCACATGCCCACAGATCCTTCAGAAATGACAAACATGTCTTTAACTTTTCAGTTTACATGAGGCTTATTGAATTAGCATTTCCTAGCAGTGTGACGTTTGTCCCTCACTGTACATTATGACCTGCACAAACAATGCACACTTACAGTGATGTCATTGGTCAGACAACATGACGGGATTAATACTATCTCAGACACATTTGAATCAGTTGTGTGTGTGTCTGTTTATTGACAAAAATAAAAATATCACAATTAATCCAATCCCTAATGTCTATATTTAGGTTTTGCTCTTCAAACTTGTTTTCCAGATGTATTGAGTCCATTTATCTTGAGCTCTGAACTGCGCGATATGGGAAACGTGGAGTTGTAGTATTGAAATATGTCCACATAATTTCTAGCAGACGGAAATTAAAATGGAAAAAAACTAATTTGGGAAAACAAAAAATGATATGGCCCTTATTTATCCATCTGTATGTGAAATGAATGTCCTGTCATTTACATGTGTATTTATGTGATGAACTGCACTTTTTATACTTCAACTGTTTGTCCCGTGCTACAAAACTTCAAACCTCTGTAGCAAAAGAACAACCCTGGCCATGACACATGTGATGTTGCGTTGCTTTGATGTGTGTTTCTGTTTGCAGGGTCATCAAGGACTTCATGATTCAGGGAGGAGATTTTGTCAATGTAAGTTTTGATTTGTGATGATGTTGATTTGATCTTTCAGGTGTGATAGAAACAGAGCCGACGGTCATGACATCAATCTGGCCGTCACAACATATGTGTGTAACACTTTAAACTGTCCATAGTTAATAATCATTTCAAATCATGTGGGGAGTGAATTGAGTTAATACAACTCTAAAATAAGTTTAGATGAAATAGGTTTGCATATTTTAAGTATTAAAATGTCAAAGAAAATGTGACGTTATTTTTTTACTTGTTCTGTTTCCCTGCTTAAGCATCAGTGTAAGGCCCAACAACATGAATCATATACATGAGCAGACAAACATGCATGATTTATTTGTTTTATCAACGAGTTATTAAGAATAAAAATAGTCATTTGAAAATAAAGTTGTGGAAAGACCATTGAGTGACAGCAGACTGCCTCTGGTGGTCATAGTCTTACTGCAGCTTCAAACATCTCATGACCTATCAGCTCACACGTGATGTGTCTCATGTATATGATAGTAGTGTGTGTGTGGTTAAATGTTGTATTTGTGTGATCAGGGCGACGGCACAGGTCTGTGCAGTATCTACAGAGGACCGTTTGCAGATGAGAACTTCCGAATGAAACACTCCAGTCCAGGACTTCTGTCTATGGTAAAGCTTCAATACACACTGCGAGTCCCAAACACTCTTTATATTCACACAAAAAAATCATTTAACAGTATCGTTCGAGTGGCAAGAAATGCAGAACCATACAGCTTGTGTGTAATGTTTCATGATGTTGCATCCGTCAGGCTAACAGTGGGCCGGGAACAAATGGCTGTCAGTTTTTTCTCACCTGCACAAAGTGTGACTGGCTGGACGGGAAGCATGTGGTGTTTGGTGAGTCGGAACAATCCAGGATAGATTATGATTGTATCACTGGTCACATCTCATAACTTGTTTTGGACCTCTTCTTGTAGGAAAAGTGGTGGATGGTTTGCTTGTCATGAGAAAGATTGAGGTGAGTCAGCGTCGTACATGAGTTTCACAGCACTTTTGTCTGAATTGAGACTCATTTGTGTTTGTTTATCATTCTCATACCACTTTTTTTACATGTCTTACACAGAACTTACCAACAGGACCCAACAACAAGCCCAAGCTGCCCATCGTCATCTCACAGTGTGGGGAAATGTGATGGCTTAACTTGTGGTGTGTGTGTGTGTGTGTGGGGGGGTCACTGATCATCTTCTGGAATCAAACCATTTGGCATTGATTTGCAAAAGGAATCATCCGATTAAAGACAAACTGATGAACATTCTATTTAACCGAAGGCAGAAGCATGTATTCTTTCTATATTTTGTATGGCAATGCTTTAATTTGAATTCCCTCATAATTGTTGACAGTTAGATCTGTTTTCTGACCAAGATACCCAAAATAAATGTCACTTTTTTAATAAAACTGTAACATTCATTCTTTCACATCTGTGTGAGTCCCTGCAGAGTTGATCTGACATTAAAAATGAGCTCAATGTTCTCCAGTGCTTTGGGTTGATGATACTGAACGAGTGTTTTAAAGACACACCACTCGATGCAAATTTCACAGAGCGAAGCCCTATTGTCTTCTTATAGGTCCTTTACCCCGAGCCACATCCTCGTATCCCAGAAAGCCCTTCCCCCAGCTCCTGGACTCTGGCCCATTGACACAAAAGCAGTCTTTCAGCTGAAGTGCAGGAAGAGTTTGGTCCCGGTGGGAGGCGTATGGGGTCAATGTTAAAGCCGGTCTTTGTGTTGGACCATTAA
Source organism: Triplophysa dalaica (assembly GCF_015846415.1). Taxonomy (NCBI): domain Eukaryota; kingdom Metazoa; phylum Chordata; class Actinopteri; order Cypriniformes; family Nemacheilidae; genus Triplophysa; species Triplophysa dalaica. The sequence goes on from NC_079559.1 coordinate 21,742,475, forward strand.
CAATAAAATCACACTTCAGCCAGTCTCCTCAACACTGCCACAAACATATTTGCATGACAAAAAGGAAGGGGGTGTGTAGTTATGGCCGGTCTCATCCACGACCATTGAGTGCTTCCTTTTATAACCTGTGAGTAAAGTCAATGTGATGAAATTTAAACACATGATATCTGCGTTACACCACCGTGAATTCATTCAGATACTGTACTTCTGTTTATCATTCATACCGTTCAAAGGCCGAGATACTTGGGAGTGAAACGAAAGATATTTTGACTTTTTACTTTCCTTTCTGAAAGAGATAAACGCCTTTGTGTTAACATAAGAACAAAGTTCAGTCATTGTTGTGTACGTTTATGTCATACTGGGGTGTGGTTCTTTAGATAAATATTTACCATCAAGTGCGTCCAATGTTCATTCAACATACCAATCTGGGAGTTTCTTTCAAAGATTTTTTTGTAAATATTTTCTTCTATTTTGTGGAAATATAAATCGGAATGTTAGATCTGGTTTTGTATTCTAGTTGGTGCCAATTCCTTAAAAACCCCTCACGGGCAGACGTAACGAGATTTACCCATGATTGGCAGTAAATGTAACCAATTCGCTCTCGCCGTCGACTGATCGCAACATGCTCGACCAATCAGATGGAGGAATGGGTGGAGTGACGGGACAGAATATCGTCCGGCATCATAACTCAGTCCGTCCAGTTCGATCGGCAACGGGAGCGGAGAAAGTAAAGCGGAGAGCCCGAAGGCAGCAGCCCCCTACCACCGCCGGCCCAGGTTACCATCTAGCACCGGGAAAACACACTAGAGAGCCGCCGCCGGCTTTACCAACTATCAAACACCATGAGCAGCGAGGCCGAGACACAGCAGCAGCAGCAGCCGCCGCAGCCTGCCGCCGACGCGGAGAGCCCGTCCAGCCCGACAGCCGCATCTTCAGCGGGGGATAAGAAGGTCATCGGTAAGCCAGACGGGGGTACAGTGTCCATGTTTTGCTGCTATATTCGCACATTAAAAGATGAACGAATATTTTGAGGAAGCTTTTCACGGGTCGGTGATTAACGACTTTGAGAATTTTACCTCAGAAACGATTCAGTCAGTGAAAGCGCGTGCGCGTGGCCTGTGTGCAGTCGTTATTCCGCTTGATTTCATTAACGTTAACTGTATCGTTGTGGCTACGTTTATTTGCCACACGTTTAGCGTAAAATTGGCTAAATTCTCTCTCTATTGTTTTCGGGTAAAATTAGTTCGTGTATCTCGTTCAGACACGATAAACATTCTCTCGCGTGCCGCCGCGTTCCATCACATCCGCGTGCGGACCGCCATGACTCGGGCTCGCGGCCTGCCACACGCGCGAGCAGCACTGAGCCGCTAGTGTTAAAGACGAGATAAACATTCACAGCTGTTATTAAACTAACTCTTATGAACGAACAATGAGCCACGGATCGGTGTCGCGGCCACGAGCTGGATCTTAGATCTCGACGCGAGGCTGGTCAGACGCGTGAAACTCGCGCGCACTCGGGCCAACGATCACGTTTCTAGTGTCCAGTGTCGAGATGGATTCGAATCGATCATTTTGTTTTGGGAGGTTTATCAAATTTAAGCCGAGTTAATCTGCGTCCTTTGTTCACGTGGAGCGTTCGACGCGTCGTGCATACGTGTCCTCGTCTCCATCAACACCAGCGCGGTCTCTTCAAGATCCCGCTAGTCAAAAGATAATATTATTACACGATCGACAACGTTACGTGCGTGAGCACATCATGCGTTTCCTAGCCTCCTTCGTATAAAATGTCCGCCGTGACGCGGGGATCATGGACGCGTCTTTTGTCTGAGCCGCGTCTAGAGTAGGGCGCGTTTCACACGCGTATCCACCAATCGCCGGTTAATCGCGATCTATAGAAAATACACAGCGCGTTTCAAGTGTTCGTTGGCGAGGAGGAGGAAGAAGGATGATGATGATGATGATGATGATGATGATGATGATGAGAAAGTGTGCTGTTTGGCTTCGGTCCGGCCACATGGCGGATGCTAGTCTGCTAACTACACTTAGCATCTCATCTCTGTCACTTCCTGCAGTTACACATCAACATTACCCCGATGCTTTAAATCATCGTTATTTGGTGTACAGTGAAATCTTCAATAAAGCATTATTATAAGGACGCCAATGCTGTGATATCGTGTATATTTGAGGGTAATGTTGTTAGCAGCTCTCGTCTAGCTCTTTGTGTTTCTAGCCTCCTGGAGTATTTCTGGCTACGCGTTTTCTACAGCGCGCGACGTCTTGAGCAACATTAGTCAAACACAAGAGGTTGAGTTAACCGGCAGACCTTTCATGGCGATGGAGTCTGTTCTGATAACAGCAGCTGTCCTCACATCACCATCTATTTAAAGCAACAGAGTTGATGGTTATTTATAGATGGCACTGAATGAACTGCCTTTCTCTCTGAAAACTCTGTGCTGTTGTATTTAACTTCATCTCTCTCTCTCTCTCTCTCTCTCTCTGTATAGCAACAAAAGTCCTGGGGACAGTGAAATGGTTCAATGTGAGGAACGGCTATGGTTTCATCAACAGGTAATTTACTCTTACTCATGTATGTAATATGTGGGTCAAGGAACATGCACAATCCTGTTAAGCCTTGGCATGCTTACAGAGCCAGACCTGACTTGCACCCGCATGCACCAAACATGCATTTGTAATGTTTCTGTTTGTTTTTCAGGAATGACACGAAGGAAGATGTCTTTGTCCACCAGGTAGTTATTATTATTTGACGTCAAAGAGACATTCTGTCAGCACGCTATGTTTTGGGATGTGTTCTTACTGCTGCTGCTCTTGTGTCCAGACGGCCATTAAGAAAAACAACCCAAGGAAATATCTTCGCAGTGTTGGGGATGGAGAGACTGTGGAGTTTGATGTTGTAGAGGGGGAGAAGGTGAGCTGTTGAACTGCACTGGTTGTCTGTTGGGAACCGGTTCTGTTTGAGTGTCTGAGTTGTCATAGTGAACCAAACTCAGTTGGAAGATCATGTGAAGCTGTACTGAGTCTTGTTTTCATTTCACTGAGCTCTGAATGGAATCTGTCAGAAATGAGTGATTTTTAAATGCCATCAATAACAAATATGCTGCACGACCAGTTCAACCTGATGAATCATGTTCTCCTGTATCCCATATATTAGTCATCGATCAATGAATGAATGAATGAACGAATCAATCTAGACTGCTGGATGAGTGTCTGTTCTAGTCAGCAATCCAGTTTCCTTTACATTAACAAATTCATTTAAATACAATTGGTGTCCATTTACTTATTTTAAGAAAAAGTTTTGTTAAATGATGACACTGCTCAATGTTCTTTGTCGGCAAAACAATACCAGGATTTTTTTTACAATGACCATTATAATGCCACAAGCATTGTAGCGATCAGTTATGAGGCAAGAGTGCATTTCGAAGAACCCTGTGAAATTCCTTTCCACTCATTATAAAGTTAGGTGTCAGGGTGATATTGATCAAATATCAGGTTTTTGTTCCGCTTCGTTTCATGATGATGCCATCAGACCAAACGTGCACTGTTTGAACCAGCAGATGTTTGATATGCACTTTATCTGCACTATCTAAGGGTGCTGAGGCAGCCAATGTTACTGGCCCGGGTGGAGTCCCTGTGCAGGGGAGCAAGTACGCAGCTGATAGGAACCGCTACAGGCGGTACCCACGCAGGAGGGCCCCCCCTCGCGACTACCCGAGCGATGGAGAGGGGGAGGGTCAGGAGAAGAGGGAGGAAGGAGACAGCGCCCCTGAGGGTGACATGCAGCAACAGCAGCAGCAGCGGAGACCAACCTTCGCCGGTAGACGCCGCTACCCACCATACTTTGTGCGCAGGCGCTACGGCAGACGCCCCCCTTACAGCAACACGCCTCAGAGAGGAGATATGGCTGAGGTGAGTGATGTGAGTTGACATTTTTCACTGGTTTCCAGGACTCTGTTCATGTCCCAGTAGAACTTCACTATTAAATCAGGAGAGAAATAATCTCCCACATGTTTTTGATTGGATGCGTTGTTATTGACTAACAGGGCGGGGAAGGTGATGAGAACCAAGGTGGTCCAGAACCGGGCAACAAACCAATGAGGCAGAACTACAGAGGCTTCCGACCAAGTTTCAGAACAAGGTTTGCATGTTGTCTTGACAGGTGTGAGGAGGCTGTGACACTGAGTCAGTACTGTAATGAGGCATGAGAAATATGTGAAACGCTCATCATGTACTTGCATGTTTTCATCGCTGATTGTTATTTGGTCAGCCTAATCAATATCTTTGGAAACATTCTAAGTGTTAGTTCACTTTGAACTCGCTCGCTTAAATTCCCCGATTTGAAACTGACAGTACGTGTTAGAAGATTCTGCGTGGACGTTTGCATTGTTCACATCGATGAAAACAAAACCAAACATGTGTATGTCATGTCGACACCGAATTCCCAGCGTCAACCTGTCTTGTGTCCACAGGGGTCCCCCACGTCCCCGGCCTGCACGAGAAGGGGAGGAGGAGGATGATAAGGAGAATCAAGGCGAGGGCGGAGAGAGCGGTGAGGGCCAGGAGCCCCGTCAGCGCCGCTACCGCCGCAACTTCAACTACCGCCGCAGACGACCCCAGAGCAACAAGCCTCAGGACGGCAAGGATGACAAAGCAGCTGAAGCATCAGCTGACAAACCGGCCGCTCCCGAAGCCCAACAGGGCGGAGCCGATTAACCGCCACCGGCTTGACCATCTGCACCATCCTGCCGGGTCAGTGCGCAGTCACTTTCTGTACATGACATGACGTCAGTGTTGAGTTTGTTTGTGAAAATGTAACTGGGTCATAAACCCAAATGAAAGGAAAGAGATGATGTTTGTTTTGCATCATACTGGTCTGTGACAGTTAAAGGTGATGAATCTGACTCCTTTACATTTTCTTTGTCTTTGCAGTATTGTCAAGAAACATCTGAAGATCTGAGCAATAAGAAACAGATATGACTATGACTCGTCGATTGTCTAAGCTTGCAAAAATGCATTTCGACCAGATTACCACCGATTGCCTGCAGACTCTATGCAGACCTGTTTTTTTTTCCATTATTTTTGTGACAGCTAAAAGTTTTGGGGAAACAGCAGATGTTTTTCTAAATCGGTCTTAAGTTTTTACACCAAATGGTTTTTAAAAGTAATTTGATATCTGGTCAGTTTGACATTTTTAAATAACTTTTTATGTATCCAAACATGAATTTTAACAAAAGCAAGCTCAAATAAAACCAGAAGCAGTTCCTGTATTATGTCTCCTGTTTGTTGACTAACACATGCGCTCACACACACACACACACACTCTTCTGGTAATAATGACGGTCTTGTCAGACGTCGGTCTCTTTGCGCAGTCGCTCCATGCGCTGAATGTTGCTCTCCATGGCCGTGCGGTTAGTGATCTGAGTGGCACAGTTAGCAGGAAACCAGCCCCTCTCCCCATCTCTCATTCGCACTCCATGATACCAGCCTACAGGAAGAAACCAATCACGTTACAGGTGACCATTCACCCAATGAAAAGCTCTACAGGTATGAATTGAATGTGGTGTACTGACCTTCCACCTCCTGCAGGACTATGACCAGCTCGGCCTGCTGTAGACTCAGCTCATCTGGGGTTTTGGGCAGGTACGCTTTAGTGGCTTCATACTGCGGCAGCGCTTCACCGTCATCAGTGATGCTCTTGTGTTTGAGATTACAGAGAGCTGTAACCCAGCGAGCTCTGTCCAGTCTACAACACATCAGACAAACACTTCACCCAGTCGTCTTAGTCAATTACGACAAAAACACAAGTGCCAAACACAAAGTTTCTATAGAAAATAAAATACAAAAGTCCTCCTAAAAAAAAAAGGGGAGAGAACCCAATTGTCTTTAATGTGTTGTGTTATTGGATTCTTATTAAAATCAGTGTGTGAATGAGCAACACGGGTCACCTGCTTTCAGCCACGAGCGTCATGTGTTCAGATCGGCCGTCACTGTTGGGATTCATCAGCAGTTTCAGATTGAGTTTAGAGTCGCTCAGCTCCTCCTGTACGCTCACGTTCTCTGCAGTAGCATAATCCAACACCACATAACTCTCCTCGCTGCACAAAAACACATGACAAAGTGAGCGTCACGCTCATGTGCTTCCTCACAGTGAATCTAACAGGACTCTCACCTCTTTCTCTTGGTGACGATGAGCACATCATTGAAGAGGAACAGAATACAGCTCCTGTAGCTGAAAGCTTTTCTGAAGAGACTCCTATCTTCAGTGCACACCGCCAGCTCCCCGCTCTTCTTTAGCCAGCGTGATGAAGACACCAGTGGGAATGGCTGACATCACATTCACACAACAACACTTTAAATAAAGTTTTCACATGAAACCAAAAGACACATTTCTGTTGTCAATGCTGTAAAGCGTTCCTCATGCTCTCAGGTCAGTGTTGTACCTTGATTTTGCCGAAGTCCATCTGTTTCTGGATGGTGTACATCTGTTCCGTTCTCTCCATCCTCCGCGCTCCATCATTACAGCTCTTCACCAGCTGTCACAGAAACAATCACAGCATTCATATTTATCTTTGTTTCTGTCTCTATCGTCATCATAACATGTGCTGAAAAACAACAGACGGAGACAGACAGATCAACATGTTTATGCACACACACACACACAGTACCTTACTGATAGCCTTCAGAGCCCAGCGGGAAGCAAAGTGTTCTGCTGTATTTTTAGGGCTCTTCTGACAGATGGTCTGTGTGAGGACAAGAACAAATCAACAGACAAACAGTTAGAAGCGGATAACATACAAACAACACGTTCAGCTCTGATCAAACATCACGTATGAGAGTGTTTAAGATCAACATTTACACCTGCTGGATCATCTTAAACATGACGGTTGAGATGCCATTGACGTTACAAACCACACATTCAATTACTGTTGTCTTCTCTAGGAAAACAAATCAAGACTTCTCACTGACACCCACCCTTGACCAGACATAACATTGACATTCAGATGTGCTGCTGAAATGGATATCAATTTTACGTTCTGACTCGTGCTCATCCATCCAGCCTTTTAGTCTACATGAACATCAACAGTGTGTCAAATGTTCACTGTTGAGGGTTCTTCCACAGCAAAATGCCATAGGAATCCATTCTATAGAGATCATTTACTGTCACATTCATTGCCTGTGTGTGTATGTGTGTGTTTGGGAAGAAGCGTGCAGAATGAATCCTGTGGTGGTGATAATAAAACAATAAGACGATGCTCTGTGTGTGTGTGTTTTTTTAGCAGATGTGGATGACCGTGTGCGTGTCTTACATCCATGAGCAGAGGCAGACGGGTCACTCTCTGCATGGGTAAGATGAGGAAAGAGATCATGGGCAGACCTCCACATTCCTCACTGCTTTCAATCTGCTTCAGAGTCTCTCTAAACGCACTGTTAGTCGTGCTGAAAACACACATCAACAAATCATTACACCAAACTGCACTTTTTGTTTGTATTTGACTCATGAGGTACTCAGTCGTGTTTGTTAGGCGTGTCTTACAGAAGCTTCTGGAGGGTTCTCTGCTGGAAGGTCTCATTGGAGCAGTAGATGATGTAAGGTTCAAAGTGATGACTGGCGTGATTCTGTACGATGTCACTGATGTCCTGGATCAGAGGATGTCTATGGTGACGCTTTTCCAGATCCTGAAAAAAGCTGACATGTACACAAAATATGTGCTTAACACTCGTAGAGGAACATCTCACTTCAACAGAGCCGGACACCCAGACCCGCTCACACATAGAAAAGAGCCAACATGCTTTACAAGAATGCTCCAAACTAACAATGAACACCACTGCAAATATCTCCAACATAGATGAATAATTATAAATGTTCCCTTGAATGAACCTTTAACAAGTATACCGACTCCAACTAACATGAGTTAAGACCATGGAGTAAATGCCATTGACAGGGTTGAATTCTTATTTCATCAAAACGAAATATGATTGAAGTAACGACTGATGCGGGTCTTTTGACCTATAACGCAATAGAAAAGGACTAAAATGAACATTCATTCATATTAATGTCTGTAATAGTTTAAACGGATATTGTTTGTCCAGCAGAGGGCGCACGCACGCACGCACGCACGCACGCACGTTCACGTTAGATCTGCTCATTCAACATTCACATCATCAGCTCAACCTTCAGTCATTCTCAAATCTCAATACTGCCATCATGACACACACGAGAATAGAGTGATTCTCATCATAAACTCAATCCCGTCACTGAGTGGCCTTTATTATGTAAATCAATACACACACAGAGTTTCTGTGAAACAGGTTCAATGTGTGTGTGAGAGAAAGACCCCGCTGTGAAAAGCAAGAAGCCTGTTAAACCAGTTTAACCAGCGAGTTTCAACTCGTCCGGCGCTGCAGTTACACACATCTCTGATCACAATAAGTCACACTCATCTCTACACAGACTGAACAGTGTTCCCCCTCATTTCCAGCTCTTGTAAAGTGAATGTAAGCAGTGAGATGTGTCAGCACTCAATCAGTGCATTAAAGCCCAAAACCTGCGTCTGTCTCTATTCATCATCGAGTTCATTTCCCAAATGAGAAACTCTGTTTTAAACAATCTTTTCCTGTAGCTCAGTGGGAAGAGCAAGGTTGTGGGTTTGATCCCAGGGGATTGCACCTACCTATGTATAAATGTATAAGACAATGAAATGTAAGTCGCTTTGGATAAAAGTGTCTGCCAAATGCATAAATGTAAATGTAAACATTTTTCAAAAATCCTGTTTTTAGTCCAGTTTTTTTTCCTGTAGCTCAGTGTTAAGAGCATTGCATGTGCATTGTGTAAACAATGCAAGGTTGTGTGTTGGATTCCAGGGGATTGCACATACCCAAGTATAAATGTATATGATTATGAAATGTAAATCGCTTTGGATAAAAGTAAATGTTTTGATTTAACCCATAATAACTTCATGACAATAGAAACATGATTTTTGAGGAATTTGAAGTTGAGTTATCTCATTTTGGAAACAAACGCTTCTCTTATATTCTTAAAGAGAGATGTTTGTATGGCTTTACTACTTAGCATTTCACAAAGCAGTCTGTGAGAAACCCTGTAAGAGAAGAAGAGTGGATGTGATGATGTTTTTTTCATGTGCTCCCAGTAAAAGAATCACTTTGTGGATACACTTATTACCGAGCTGACATCAAAACAAAACAAAGACAGATTTGCTTCTTATTATAACCTTCTTTAGCAACCCGAGTTTGAAAGGATGGGACAAAGTGTGCTTTATCATTATCCTCACAATCAATCCTGCTTTTTCATTTCAGACAGAATTGTTCTTGTGTTCATTTCACTGCTCCTCTTTAGAAACATTACGTGATTCACACACAGTGTCGGGTGGAACTAGTTACTGTAATTGAATTTCTTTTCCCTGAAAGGTTAGGAGGGAACTATAAACGTGTGTTTACTTCATGTCACCGTGTGTGATTTTATGAGCTTTATTAGTGGAGGTGGTACCGTTTGCTGATGTCCATGATGACAGAGATGTTGGAGAAGAGGTGATGACGTTCTGTAGCGGTCATGGTGCTTGTTAAATCCACGCTGTCTTTAAAATGGCGGATGAGAATACTGAGACTGTGCAGGTATGAATATTCTGATGTGATGATCTCAAAGATGGCCTGCACACACACACAGAAAACATCTCAATTAACACACAAACAAGAGTGCCACACACGTGAACCACACAAACATGTCCTGTGTCTAGAATCACACACTGTGTGTTGTGTGTCAGCAGCGCTCTCACATGATGTCACAGGAGATCAATCATAAATTTGATTAAATGATAGATCCATGAATAAATAACCTGTGCTAGTAGAAGGCACACAGTGATCTGGACAATCATTGAGACATGAAGCAGTGTGTCTGGGTGTGTCTGTGTGTGCATGAGCTGGACTTTAGTGTTTACACAAAAGAGAACTTGACTCTCTGACAGAAACAATATCAAGCACTCGCTTCCCATTACACACACACCACTCCAGACGTTCTGCACCAACTCTTCATTTCTATCCGAAATAACAGCATTTGTGTGTGTGTTTGTGGTGTAGGGTGACTGTTATGTGGACACTGGGACATTGAATGTGAGAAACACACACTCACCTCTTGTCTTTTACGTTCCTCAGGGGTGATGGTGTCCAGAATGCCCATTTCCTTCACCTGAGAAAAGAAAAGGTCCGTCACACACACACACACACACACATGGTCTGCAGAAGTGTGAGGTGTGTTTGTGATGTTCCACACCTGATCTAACTGACTCCAGGTGATATACGCTGCTCTATAGTTCTTCACCACGATGGTCTGATCCTGCTCAGTGGCTTCAGTCGGACTCAACTCATCCTCTTCTGTGCTCACATGATTAGAGTTCAGACCTCTCTCTCTGATCTCCTGATAGAACCGCGGGTCTGTGTCAACAACAACATCCACATCATGCTTCTGAACACACACACACAGCATCCTGGCGTTGTCATAATAAAGCAGAGCATGAAGAGTACCAACCATCTTTAAAGGATCCGGCCTGTTTCCTGTTTCGGAGTTTGCCCAGTGTTCTCTGTGATAAAAGACATCATGATGTGAGGCACACACACTCATTCTTCACAACTTTCATGTCAATCCAACTTTGAAGAGATGTCTCATTTAAATCTATGTGTGTGTGGGAATATATGTGACAGAAACACTCTTCTGACAGTCTGAAGCAGTGATTCTAGTTTTCTTCCACACGACTGCAGAGATGACTAGAAGTCAGAGCGGTGCTTCATCTTTTACACACCGTCCACAAATCTACTTCATATGTGAATGTGCTTAAGGTTTATTTGGAAGTGACGGTCAGGAAACTCACCTTGTGTCCAGATTTGGCAGGTTGTTTGGAGCTCACGGTTGTGTCCTCACAGACAGGGGGAAGAAGGTCGGTTTCGTCTCCGCATGTCAAAGCCTCGATGTTCAGACTGGTGACGGCAGCGCGGTAGGATTTATTTCTGCGGTTCCTCCTGAACGAGGAGCCGTCGCCTCCATCGCTGTCGTAGTCTTCCCAGGACAGATCCTTAACTGGCAGGGTCACCACGGTGGTGTGATGGCGTGGTTTGGGGCGGCTGGACACCGCCAGGTTCTTGGGAATGAGCTGCTGCGTGCCCAGCCGTCGGGCGGCTTGACTCTGGGTGCTGAGGACCACAGGTGTTCTCCTGTCACGTTCAGGAGAATCCGCTCTGGACAGATCCACGCTGGACACTGAACGACCGGACGCTGGCTCCAGCTGAAGGACGGAACTGAAGCGCTTTTCTGACAGCAGCAGGTCACTTCGGTCATCCGTCACGGATCCGTCAGACTTCCTGTGAGTCATGGCACCAGCACTTTTCTTTCTTTCTCTCTTTCTTTCTGTCACTCAAGGAACATGAGGAGTCCACCTGTACATTTACAACAACACAGACATGCTCGTGTTAACCTTGATGTCTGGAATCCATCTGACGTTAGTGATTCAAGGCTTCAGGTGCAGATCACAACTCCAGAAACACACATATGCGCTGCCTGAGGCTGGCCAATCAGAATCAAGCGCCATCAAGTCGAATCAGAAAATAGAGTTTCGCATCATGGAAAACATAAGAACAGATCAAGATTCATGTTCAGGTCAAATACATTTTCTGACTGAACACGTGCTCGACATTCATGATATTTAACCCACAAACATTTGATCATTTGTCAAAAGTTCGACAACAACGATTTTATTTCATTAGTTAATCTTGTCTAAACAGTTTCGCTTTTTCTTCGTGACAATATAACACGCTTTTGAAATGTGCTGTTACATTATTCATACACATCTTATAACACGGGACACAATCAGACTTTCGTGTTGAGAGTTCAAACAGTTCACAGAGATCCAGGCCGGACATTTTAACTCCTTCACATTAATAAACACAAACTCATTCAACTTTACGCCCAGATTGTCAAACGCGAACATTGAAATGTCACACTGAAGAATCTTACCTGTGTTATGTCACATGCACTGCGGAGATTTCAGATGTCACATTCGTCTGTGTGTGATAATGAACATGTTCATTTTTGTCAAAAAAGAGTTTAGCAGCACATTCCTCCGTTTCACACCTGAGTACGATACGTCACCGCAACGCACCGCACCGCAGGTGAGTGACGCCAAAGACTATTGACATTTTCAAGACGCCGCCCTTCTATTACTATGAACAAGGGGAACGTGCAACGCCCATCGCGGCCTCTCCAGCAACGGAAGTCCCGCCTTCCAGTACAAAGAGCCAATCATTGATCGTTAAAGGCAGACATATTGGGAGTTGCTGTGTCCTGAAATCGCTCCCCGAAAGCGTCGCAAATACAGCTGCAGAGTGCGGTGACTTTTCTTAGACGACTTGGGCGACACCCATCTACCAAAGCACTTATTATTCCTCATCCTTTCTCTTTGTTTGATTTAAAACAAGTGCTCGGACAGACTGATGAACGTGTTTCATTGTTTTTCTTTGTTATTTGATGTTTTTGTAAATCTCGTCACATTACACTTCTGCACATTATTCTGCTTGCACCACCTGCTGGTAAAGTGCTGTACTTGCATTTAGAATCAAATAGAACTTTATTGTCACTCTAGGCACAAGGAAATAGTGTTTGGCAGCTCTTCATGACAGGTGAACAATTATAAAAAACACAATTATAATGTTATTAGAAATAAAATATAAACAGTCAAATGTAAGAGAAACCATAGACCTTATGCAATTATATTTAATAACATTTAGGAATGGCAAACTTTGCTTAATAACCTTCTTTTCAATCGTTTTAAAGTTGAGCCATCATCATTTCTTCTCTCTCATGTTGTTGTAAACCTGTATGCATTTGGGACCTTTTTTGTGGAACACAAAAGAAGACACTTTGAGAAATGAAAACCCTTTTTGTTTTCTAAAAAGTCCCCAAAAAAACATTACATAATATAAATTCACAGAATAAAGAACTCAGATAAAATATTGTCAAGTAAGAATTTCACAGACACAAACTGTTACTTAAACTTTTATTAAATGAACTCTGTCATTGGGAAAACGATAAAAGTTTACAATGACAGACTGCCAGGCCGAAATGAGGAAATACACGGAAACTGACCGTCGTCTATTACAGGACTAAAACATGGAGGATTTATAAATAGAAAATCTTCTAATGGCAATGACGTCATGTTGTCATTATGGCATCTGATGAAGAAAGCAGAATGTTCCCAAGCTCACAGAAGTAATTCATGCATTTCTCTTATACTCATAACTGAACCGAACAAACACTCAAAACACGTCGACTCTGGCCATCGCACGGCGTACAACACACAAGTAACATCAATGCACGTGTATGCACACGCATGTACACTCGCACCGTACGTACACATCCACATCCATCTACTTACTCTATATATATATGAACAGATATAGCAGGATTCAATCGACGAGCAGAGCAGGAAGAGGTGATGCGTGTTTTCGCCCCAAAATATCTGTTTACTGCTTTATTCTGAGGACTGAAGCGCATTCCTGACAAGCATCCCACAGTAAACTCTTCTCACCGAAGCTCTCTTGAGCACTAGATAGAACGATACATGACGTTGGCTCCTTTCAAACGTTTTCTTCGTGTTTTTATCAACATCAGTCAATGACGGCATCTGATATTAGGTATTTTCAGACTCACGGTGGCCAATGACGCCACCTTCTGGACAATATCTGTCATTTTGTGTTAGAGATTGACTTGCTACATCTATCAACTATCTAAAATAGCTTGAAAGTTTATTTGCATTTTATATATACATTTATATATCATGAGGGAATAATCAGTATCCATACTCTCACATATGTAAAATTCATTTAGCAAAAGGAATCAGTGTAAGAAATAAAGAAGTGTGTGGTACATTGATCATATTTGATAGATTTGATAGAGCATGTGAAATACCAAAGTTAGATGTTTACAAGCCAACGTATGTGTTTTTACCTATGTAGACATTCAATACTACTAGAGAGCTGAAGTGAGTTTGTGTGTGAAGGGTAAAGCCGACGGGTTACATAAGACGCTGTGATTCTTTACTATTCATCTCTCTATCGCTCATCTTCAGAGCTGAATCTCATATTTGATACTGAGAAGTGACGTGTGGTGGAACAAACAGAAGGATGTCTGCTAAACCACCGTCTGTGCTTTACGTGTAATAAAAGGGTCTGTCAGGTGTGAATGGATGAACTCTATTGTTTCGTTATGTCGCCTTTCTTTAAGATGATCTGCCGTTGCCAGGGTGCCAGTTTGGTTTCGTCGTAGCCCAGCGTTCGTAGTCGCTCCAGTTCCGACTTTTCCTCGTTCTCCTTCTCCATCCGTCGCTGTTCCTCATCTTTTCTGCAGGGGTGAGAAAAACAAACAGAGAATGTAATAAAAATGAATATATCCTCAGATAGAAGAACACTCCAAATGTAGTTATAATCATTTTAAAGAAACTGTTCACCCAAAAAAATGACTTATCGTCTACTATCGATACTGTGATCACTCTTTCATATAATAAAGGGTGAATGGAGACATTTTCTTTAAAGTGTTTATCATTAACACACATTTTTAGAAATCTTATTTTATGTTTTTATGATCTTGTTTATGTTATCATATCGCATACAGACATTATGAAGAGCCGATGTCACTACTTTTTTTATTTTATTTGTGTCCTCTTTATTGTAGTATTTTGTAGGGGTGGCTATCGTTTGAATTTGATCAATTCTGATTCTTATCCAGTTTTGATTCCTAAATTATAAAAAATGAGCCTGAATGGTCACTTAGCCTGCTGCTCATAGGTTGTTTGCACATGAAGTCAGGGTACTTCACAAAGTTATTTTTAGCCATTATGAAATAAATTTGATCCAGATTTTTTGATGTTAAACTGTCTTCTCTCTCTCTCATTTATCAGCTGATTCTAATACAGAATAAATAACCAAACCGCAAGCATCTTGCTACCGTGTTTATCAGTATATTCTATATGGTGGTTGGCAGATCTATATGTCAGATCACAAGTATACACGTGTACATTTCTGAAAATGTGCACAGGGATTGAAGAGGAACAATATCAAGTATCCTAAACCTTCTGGTTCTAGAACTAGAAATGATTTTTGATTCCCAACCCGACAGTTTTGATGAAAAGAATGATGATAAATAAATGATCACATCTACTGCTACTACCACAACGACAACTATCACAACTATTATCTACTTGTATATGCAGTCGTCTTACCTCTTCTGTTCCCTGTCCATCCAGGAGTGAATAAGAGAAACAAGAGGATTTTATGTATTTGAGTTTTGTACATTGACCTTATTCAACTACAACAGAAAACATTTTAAGGAGCAGTCAGGAAATATTTGACAGTGCTATTTACTTCTTATCACAATGATATGGCAAGGGAGAAATAAAAAAAGGCAGAAAAGCACAGAACATGTTTGAACAAGAGAAACTTTTATAACAAGAAGTAAAAACTCTTCACTGAGGGAACGATGATGATGTTGAAGCAGATGAGAGCAGACAGAAGCTGTGATCTCAACTTACTTCTCTTCCTCCATCTTCTTCTTCATAATGTCTCTCCTCCAGGCCGGCAGGGACGCCAGACGCGCCGCATCCTCCTCATCCTGTCACACAAACACAGCCATGATGACCTCATAGACACACACCGCAAGCTTTCTTCACAGCCTAATTCAATCTGAACATCCAGATTTACATTACAACGTTTAACACATTTCAAATCAACTGGAAATACAATTGAAAATTCATCATTAAAGGGATACTTCACCCAAATATGCTGTTTGCAGTATCGTTTTTTAATAAGATATGTAGGAAAGCAAACAGTTCTGGGGCACTTTTGAATAATCTTCCCCACTATAGTACTCAAAGATGTCCAACAAATTCAGCTGTTAACAGACTTTTGCCAACTAACTGTCTTTGTGTTCTGCAAAACAAAGACATTCATACAGGTTTGGAAAACTTGGGTGTGAGTTCATTTTTGTGTGGAGTTTCCCTTTAAAATGATATTAAAACCAAAACCCTTACAATGTATAGACAGAATTACCGATATTGTTGTTTAGCGATGATTGATTAATTTCCAATATTAAATGTAAATGAGTCAACACACCTTTCAAACTGTAAAGGGCCGTTCACATATCCTGTCTTTTGCGCGCACAAATTCATTATTTTAAATGGAGACGCGCGGTATCTGCGCTCAAATAGTGAGCGACGCGGTCATGACGTGCATGTGATGTGCTTAATTTTCTAGGCGTGCCACCGCATCGTGATGAAAATAATTGAACTTTTCATAATGCCGCAAGCGCACCGCAGGTCATGTGACAGGAACCAACCAACCAATATAGACAAGCTCAGTGAAGATGGAGACACAGATGATCACAGCATTAATAAATCTAGTAGCAGAGATATTGCGAGGTATTTTAAGTGTGTATAATTTATATATCCTATGTCTATACCTATTCGCTTAGCAACGACAGACGCCAGGAGAGCTCAAACTCCATGCGCTTTGGGGAAAAAAGGAAAAAGCAGTGAAGCTCGTGATTTCCGCACAGTTTTAGATGCGAAATGTGAATCGCCCCTCAAGCATTAAATAGAATCCAAATACGGCACAGCATCTTTTGGTTCAGGCTGTTGAAGATCCAGTAAGACAAGAGGTGTGAAGAACACCCCAACCCAGTGAAACCTGTCAGTGAAATATATCAGATATCTGTAGCCTATCATCTAAAGCACCAAGTGAAGATTTGTTCTCTTCGTGTCAGACAGGTAACAGGGTTGATATGTGATCTCTAGTCTTCATTCAGATGGTAACTAAAGCCCAGAGGAGGAGGAGTGGCCATCTTCAGATTCTCATCTCCACACAGATCCATTACATCACTGACAAACCGTAAAATAATCTGGGCCTTAATATTTCATGATTCCCCTGGGAATTATACGGCAAGAAAAAAAAAGTAAGAATGACGGCACACTTTAATGTCGTCACATCTCATGCAGGTTACACGCATCCCATAACACAGAACAACAGTTTCAAGTCCCATCGCATTCTATTATTTGATCACTTTAAACACACGAGAGCAGCATATGTGAAGGTTTTTCTTCATGCCATAATATGACTTGAATGTAACTCTGCACCACTGCCTCATTCAGTATACACCACTCATGAATATGCAAATGACCCCCGCCTCCGCTCGGACAATAGATACATAGATGCTGCTACAGCCGGTTTCTCAACGCACACGCGTGTTGTGAGTATGTCTTCTGTGACGGATGGAAACAGGTTAGAGTGTTTATAATGTGCGTGTGAACAGAAGCAGATCTATAACAGCAGTCGAACTGTTGATGAGGTCATGTGACTGCTGATGGTTACAGGTTCATGATGTCATGTTTCCAATCAAATGTTTTATGGAGAAAGTACTCAACGATGCTTTAAAATGACACATTTACACATTGTTGATCTTAAAGCGTATTAAAAACACCTTCAGTCATCATTGCTCTTATTGATGTGCTTCTCTAATCTATTGACTCATTCAACGGCAGAGGGTTAAAGGTTATAATCACGTATCATCAATACATCTGTAAGTGTTTCAGTAGGACTCTCATGAAAACACAGGCCGGGTTCATATTTCACTCCACATCAAGTCCCCATCAAATCAAAACGTCACCCGTTAAACTTTGTTAACTCACATGACTAGTTTTAATCTTTGGAAGTGAAATCTCTGATGATGTCATGTTTGGACAGATTACAGATCATCTGTAAACTCTTTCGACTGTCAATCTACTTTTATACATTCAATCCATAGGGATGACAACATCTTTTTGTAGGCTAACCCGGAGTTAGCGTCACGCTTTTTTAGAGATATGTGTCTGCGTTGGGCTATTGGTGATGACGTCTAACATCCCCGTAACAGAAAATGGTCGCTTTTAGCAACCACCCTTTTTTTAAGAGACATTAAAAGTTTAAAAAATCATGAGCGGGTTAACTGGAACTGGAAGTGCTAAAATGCTAACTCGCTTCTGGGGATTGCACACAAGCCACGCCCTCTATAATCATTGTTGGGCATTCGGTTTCACTTGGAAATACGTCACAGTAACTCGACCACAGCTTACACCAGTCTTGAAGTTATTTATTTAAGCTATGAATTTGTTTCTTAAAGTTAATCAAGTTGTTTATTTATCTGTTCTCACTAAGGTGTCAACATGTTTATTAATAATGTAATAGTGTGATGTCACAAATGAAACTGTTACCACTTCAGAATTTTATTAAACAATCTTTGGAAGAATTAATTTACGTTCAGCAATACTTAAAAACTAACAAACACTTCAAACGTGTGAAACAACTATGCCAGAAAAACATCATAAATGTCCATGTTAAGAGTAAAAAAGCTGGTATGAATGGCAATAAAAAAAACCTTGCATCTGCTTTTTAAAATCCACAAAAATGATCAACTTTAAGAGATAAACTTTGAGAATGGCTACACACAAGTAAAGCATTTAATGAAACATAAGACAAGCGCTGGTCTGAATAAAAACATTGCACACGATTCCTCTGGTCCTGGCCTACATGTGATGACTGCACTTCTCTTTTGTTTCACAAGTTCAAGAACAAAATAACTACATGCAAATGACTTCAGTTAATGAACCGGTTCAACATAACATCTAAACACTATCCATCTGTTCTCAGACGTATGGGCTGTCGTTGATTTGAAAGTGTACACTTCAGTTGTGCTTGACCGATGATGTGACATACACTGCATCATGTACCATGAAGTGCCACAGACATCACTAAACTGTGGTGAAGTCTGACAGCCCAGAATGTTTCTGTTAAATATGAAAAGAAAGCTTTCATATCTACATTTGCATCTTCTAAGCCTTTCATTAGTTTCTCTTCCATTCAACAAATTCCGACAGCGCTCAATTGTTTGCATGCAGCAGTGACGTTTATGCCTCCCTGACCACACAAACAAATCTCTTTAGTTTAATGATCTTCTCGACATGAGGCATGTTACTCTATCACGCTCATTGTGCTTCATCCTTCAAAGCAATTGAGCCACTCGGTCAGATGTCAAACATCTCCCCTTCCTTCTCTTTCCAGAAGGCAAAGCTTCGATCGATGTATCTGATGATCTCCTCATTGCTGAACTCTTTAAGTTCATAGATTAGCTTAATGGAGTCTTCATCGGGCTCCTCTCTGGTGTGAGCGCCGGTGGGTCGGAGCTGAAGACTATCGGTTGTTATGGTGGGCTGGGGGGTGGTGTTCTCAGCGGGGGAGGAACACTGTTGGGTGGCCGCTACAGAACCCTCCTCGAGATGTCCGCTGGAAACTTCTGGCCGTGAAGAACTTGAGGGGTTGGCATAAGGTGGAGCCATCTGTGATGTGTTCATAGATGCCTGGAGAACATCCGGAGGTAGAATGAGCTCGGCCGCCTCCAGCAATCCTCCGCCTTCGACAGAGTCGCCAAAATGCTTTACCTTAATATCTTCAAAACCATCCGACCAATCGCGTTTCCCTCTCTCAATGCTCTCCATCACCTCTCGGTGGAACTGGCGGATCACTTCCCATGGGTGGCTGCCGAGCCGGTCGAACATCTCGTAGCAGAGCAAGTGGCGAAATTTGCGTTCTCCGCGGGACATGTTCATCTCAAGCAGTTGGAAGTAGCCCAGCATGAAGAGGTCAAGGGTTAAACTGTCATATTGAACGGGTGACCCGTTGATGTGTGGAAGGAAGTGCTCGGGCCAGTACATCATGTGAGCGCGGCTGAGTCGACGGATTTGCCGTGTGGGAACCTGGCTCATGATGGTTCTCCAGTGGCCGAGAAGATTTCCCACCACCTGTCTCTGTTTCATGAAATGCAGCAGCTGATCGTCCTCGGTCGTTTGCGTGCTACTGTCTGATTCGGCTAAGCTGTGGTAATACAGGGAATGGGAATCGTTCGTTTCAACGCTCAGGGTCTTCCCTCTCCCCGCACACTTGTAGGACTCGCTCATTGTGTACTTCCTCCAGTGTTCCAGGAACAGAAACACAATCCTCTCCTTGCGCATTTCGATGCACTCCTGAACGTAGCTCAGGTCTGTTTGCACCTCCAGGCTGCGTGTGAGTTGCTCTGAGTTTGGTGCGGGATTTGCAGGGAGGTCAGGACAGTCCCAGCTCGACGGATCAATACTTTCAGCAGGCTCGCTGTACGACAAAGGGGCGTGGGACGGTATTATAGGTTCTTCATTCACTAGTGGTAAACTTGAATCTTGCCGCCCATCTTCTTCTTGATAGTGGCTTTCGCTCAGAGAGAGCAACAGGTCATCCTCCAGAAGGGGTACTGCTGGGTAACTGCATTCGCCGACCACTGGCAAGGACCTGGTACGCTTGTACGTGCGGTTCATTTGGTCATCCTCCTGGCCATGAACTTCATAATTGGCTTTCAGGTTCTTGACCGACACGCCACACTGCTTGATCTCCTTTTCCACGTCCTCTCGAGTGGAGAAGGATTGCGAACGGCCGATGCTCCCGGAATTGAACATCTCCGACCGCCCCGTTCCGCTTTTCAGACCCTCATAGGTATATCCTTGATTAATCATCTCAAGAAGGTCGACCTCCTTACCCCCCAGAGTGGCCAGGAGGATGGCCATGCTTTTGAGCAGCGTGGAGATCTTGCTGCACCAGGAGGGCAAGTCCTCTGCTTGCCCGTGAACTTGTTTGGGGTTGACAGAGAAGTGGTCTTGATTTAGGGCTGCTGACACGGGGAGGAGTTGCTTCAACTCTCGCTCCAGTTGTTCCAGCTCTTTCTCCACCTCCGTCACTTTATGCATGACCTGCAGGTTTTCAATCTGTCTTTCGATGCGGATGAGGTCGTCCTCCGTCATAAGTTCCCCGAATGGACCCAGTATAGCGTTGTGCACATGTGAATAGTGCCAGTCTTGGGCCTGATAGTAGCCACTAGCAGCGAACTAAAGCGAGTCAGAGGAGGAGAGAGCGACAAAAACAAGAGAGGGAGTGTCCTTCAGCGGGTTTGTCTCATATCTTACATTACAGTCTTCTCAACCCATGCCTTTTTAACATTTACATGAATTTAGTGGTGCAATGATACCGCCTTGTTATGACTTAACTTGAGGAGGAAACTTCAGCCAAGAAAACAAAACACATCGTAGTTGAGGATGGTACGGTAACATTTTTCTCAGGGAATTGAAAAGAAGTGTGAAGGTTAGCGGTGATAAGCTATTCATTATTTTTAGGGAATATTCTGTGCTATTGTCAAATACATAACATCTGTGGCACATTGTTAACTACTACAAATATTCTTTGTGATGTTTTGTTTTTCAGTTCAGTGCAGTCTACTGGCCTTTAATTTTTCCCAAATTTGGGTCTGAGGCAGCCAACGCCATTCCACAGATACTTCACATTGACCTCAGGTCAAAGACGACCCAGAATATTCCTCGCGAATTTATACAAGCTTCTATGTGGAATAGCTCGCGCCTCCAGGCGGCTTCACTAGGTTATTCTGATCTTAATAAACTGTTAACAATAACGTTTGTTCAGAAGCTATGAAGGTGAACTGAGTAGACTGACGTGTCAGATCCAGTGTGAAGGGGCTTTGCATCACACCACTGAATGTCCATGTAAAAACCATCACCGGTCAGACATATGTAGGGATGGTGAAAGCAGCCCGAATGATAAACACTACATCACTCCATAAAGAACAGACAAATATCACACTGCACAACATGCACGGACAACCCAGCAGCCTTACAACTCAACTCCACCAGATCTAAAGCGTGATGCTGTACTATGAGATCCAGCCGCTTTGTTTTAGTTTAGTGGTTCTTGTGCAATAGATTGTCAACAATTTCTTTGCATTTGTTTGTATTTGGATATTTAATATTTATGTTTTTCCTTTATGCACACGCAAGTCTCTAACCACCAGCACCCATCTCTTGATTATTTTTTAAGTCATTTTAACTTTCTACTTTTTATTTTTCTATGAATTGATGTCACTTACAAAAACAAGTTAAAATTGAGTTGTCGAGTTTAATATGAATCAGAATGCTGTAGTGATCCCAGGACACACACACCCTCTTAATACCCTGAATGCACTGAAAGTCAACAGCGTCTGACAAATCGATCAAAGTGAATTTAATATTGTGAAAACGCTGCATAAGGGACTATGTATAAAGGTGACATTTTACACATAAACCAACCTGTGTTTTGATTGTTAGCAAGAGTAAACTGTGAAGTCACAATGTCACACGCAATACAAGAACACAAGAGCACAAGCTCAAAGGTCCAATGTTTTGATTTCTGGAAAAACCTTTAACAGAAATCATTATTATATCCACAACTTTGTGTTCAGAGGTGTACACAGACCTTACATAATGAAGCGTTATGTGTTTATTATCTTAGAATGAGATATTTATATTAACATACAGCGCGGGTCGCCTTACATGGAATAAGTGGTGTTGTTTCTAAGGTAGCCCTAAACGGACAAACTGCTTTACAGAACACATTTCATAAATACACTCCTTCTGCAAAGAAGTGAAAACATGACCACATCTTAGTTCTGTGTCAGCCACCGCAGTGCTTCCAGGTGAGGGGAGGGGTGGAGTGAGCCATTGGTTGAATTCACAACCTCACCACTAGATGCTGCTAAATTTCAATCACTGGACCTTTAACTCTAAATTAAACAACAGATTGTAATGCGACGCAGCTCTAGGGTTGTGTATTTAGAGGAGAAACACACACACACACACACACTCTTCAGCTGTCCTCCATGTAGATATATATCAGCTCAAACTATTAATAATCATTGTTGAAATCAGTTTGAGAACATTCAACTACAGGAGGATAACTTTGACATCATAAACTGAGAAAATGCTCAATCAGCACTTAATCTAGCGTCTCTAGACTTGAAATGATGAAGTGTTTGAGTCTTTGTGAGTGAAGATCATGTAGACTGACGCATTGTCTCAGCTTACGTTTGTAATGTCTGACGTTATGATGTCTGCTCACCTTTTTCTTGTTCTCCTCCTCCTCCTGCATCTTCACCTGTAACTTCCTCACCATCACTTGTCTCTTCCACTCGGGGATGGGCCGGCCCTGCTCATCGTGGGTGGGCACCAGACTTTCTACGTCCACCGCGCTGGTTTTCCTCTGAGCGGGAGCAGCGTTTCCATTGACGGCGAGGGCGATCTGCTCGGGGCTCAGCGAGCCGGACAGGCTGGGGGGCGAGCCGCCGCTGGCTGAGGGTGTGGGAGCGGGTGGCGTGGCCGGCGGAGACTCCGTTGGCTTTGGGGATTGGGCGTCGTTGAGCTGGGGTTTTGGCAGAGGCTCTGGCGGAGACGACGGATGGTCTCCCTGTAGATGGGTCACAATGAAATATGCACATCAGTTTTCATTGACACAGAACCCTCTTCATATCAAACTATAATGATGTGTACACATGTGATGTCACAAACAACAACAATGAGCTTCCAACACAAAACACTGCACTGACCTTTTACACTTACAGTACATAGTGTTCAAATACACATGTGAGGTTTCTCTTCAAGCTTTTAAAGCATTTGTAAAGCAAATGTAACTGTTCTATACTATTGAGGCATCCTTTCTCCATTTCTGGGGTTCTACTATTATTGCTTCAGGATTGTGCATTCTTATTCACAGAAGTCTGTCATCTCCCATCAACATTTCCTCTTTTTTTGTCACATCCATAACATGTTAACTTGCCTTTTCTAAAATAGAAAACTTGTGCAAAAATTGATCTTTTTCTAATGTTTAGACTCTATCAAAATGGTTCAGCATATTGGTAAGACCTACATCCTCTGAGCATTTTTATGTCACATCCATAACGCTGGTTAATTGCTACAAGTTTCTGGATATGAATAACGTAAACGCTTTCTGACATTTTCTCACATATGTCAAGTGAATGAAGCGTGGGATTGTTCTACGTTACTGATGTGTGTGTGTGTGACGCTGTGTTTTCTCTGATATTTGTGGCCAATAATATAAAGAAATGATTTGAAATGATAATCATAGAAATATTTATTATGTACGGTACAGCCACCTTTATTAATATAAACTTATGTTCAAACAGAGCACACGTATGTTATCAATGTAGAAACCTTCAAACTGTCTATAAACAAGCTCACATTTATATTATATATACATTTGATAATATATACATTATCAAATGTTGAAATCAAATGAGAAGGAAGTTTTGTGTCTTCTGGAGAATGAAAGTTTGAATGCAAATACTATGACATCACATCATAGGCCAGCGGACACGTCACAGCTTCTCAGCGCTGTTGTGACCTGTCATGAAGAGAGTTTTGTGAGTGAGGGACTTACATTAGTCCCCGCTGGGGTGTTGTTGGAGAAGACGGTGGTGTAGCCTTTACTCTGAGTGGTCGGCTTTAAACTCTTCCCCGCTTTAATTTCAGCCAACAGCTGCGAGTTATCTCCAGTGGGGGACATCATGTTAAAGGATTTATTGCCTGAGAGAAAGACACAGAAACTGAGCCAGGATGAACAGACCAGGAGAGAGAGAGAGAGAGAGAGAGGGAGAGAGAGAGACAGAGAGTGAGAGAGAGAGAGAGAGAGAGAGTGACACAGAGAGAGAGAGAGAGAGAGAGAGAGAGAGAGAGAGACACAGTTAGAGAGTGAGAGAGAGAGAGAGAGAGTGACACAGAGAGAGAGAGAAGAGAGAGAGAGAGAGAGAGAGAGAGAGAGAGAGAGAGAGAGAGAGAGAGAGAGAGAGTGACACAGAGAGAGAGAGAGAGAGTGAGAGACACAGAGAGTGAGAGAGAGAGAGAGAGAGAGAGTGACACAGAGAGAGAGAGAGAGAGAGAGAGAGAGAGAGAGACACAGTTAGAGAGTGAGAGAGAGAGAGAGAGAGTGACACAGAGAGAGAGAGAGAGAGAGAGAGAGAGAGAGAGAGAGAGAGAGAGAGAGAGAGAGTGACACAGAGAGAGAGAGAGAGAGTGAGAGACACAGAGAGAGAGAGAGACACAGAGAGAGGAAGAGAGAGGGAGAGAGAGAGACAGAGAGAGAGAGAGAGAGTGAGAGAGAGAGAGAGTGACACAGAGAACGAGAGAGTGAGAGACACAGAGAGTGAGAGAGTGAGAGTGAGAGAGAGAGAGTGAGAGAGATGGAGAGAGAGAGATGGAGAGAGAGAGACACAGAGAGAGGGAGAGAGAGAGACAGAGAGAGAGAGAGAGAGAGAGAGAGAGTGAGAGAGAGAGAGAGTGACACAGAGAACGAGAGAGTGAGAGACACAGAGAGTGAGAGAGTGAGAGAGAGTGAGAGAGAGAGAGAGAGAGAGAGAGAGTGAGAGAGAGAGAGAGAGAGAGTGACACAGAGAGAGAGAGACACAGAGAGAGAGAGAGAGAGAGAGAGAGAGAGAGAGAGAGAGAGATTGACACAGTTAGAGAGTGAGAGAGAGAGAGAGAGAGAGAGAGTGACACAGAGAGAGAGAGAGAGAGAGAGAGAGAGAGAGAGAGAGAGTGACACAGAGAGAGAGAGAGAGAGTGAGAGACACAGAGAGTGAGAGAAAGAGAGAGAGAGAGAGTGACACAGAGAGAGAGAGAGAGAGAGAGAGAGAGAGAGAGACACAGTTAGAGAGTGAGAGAGAGAGAGAGAGAGTGACACAGAGAGAGAGAGAGAGAGAGAGAGAGAGAGAGAGAGAGAGAGAGAGAGAGAGTGACACAGAGAGAGAGAGAGAGTGAGAGACACAGAGAGAGAGAGAGACACAGAGAGAGGGAGAGAGAGGGAGAGAGAGAGACAGAGAGAGAGAGAGAGAGTGAGAGAGAGAGAGAGTGACACAGAGAACGAGAGAGTGAGAGACACAGAGAGTGAGAGAGTGAGAGAGAGAGAGAGAGAGTGACACAGTTAGAGAGTGAGAGAGAGAGAGAGAGAGAGTGACACAGAGAGAGAGAGAGAGAGAGAGAGAGAGAGAGAGAGAGAGTGACACAGAGAGAGAGAGAGTGAGAGACACAGAGAGTGAGAGAGAGAGAGTGAGACACAGAGAGAGGGAGAGAGAGAGAGAGAGAGAGTGAGAGAGAGAGAGTGAGACACAGAGAGAGGGAGAGAGAGAGAGAGAGAGAGTGAGAGAGAGAGAGAGAGAGAGAGAGAGAGAGAGAGAATGCTTCTCCCCTAAATATTTAATTGAAAACTCTAGACATCTAAACAAAGGTCTGCAGCACTCAATAACTGCTGTGTAAGTACTAAACATATACTTGTGAAATGAATAAAGCATAACAAACACAACAGATCTGAGGAAACAGGCCGTTCTTCAAGTTTTTGAAACATTTCAAGCAAAGAATCTGTAAACATGAGGAGGATTAACGGCAGATTATGATGTGAAATCCGCTTGATTTAAATATGGAAATGAAAGATTGGTATTCAGACCCATAATTCACTGACACTCCGGAAAACTAAAGACCCTCAAAACAATACACATATTCATACAGCGCTGCAACACACCACATCAACGTTACACAACAACAAACAGTCTGGAAATAAACCATTTCTACACTAAACACAGCGATGGAATAATGACTGCTGACAGCTACAGGTATAAATAGAGCTGAAATCTGTCCTCACCTCACAACTCTTTACATGTCACACTGACTGAAAGTGAAGAAGTGTACATCACCTGCTGTGTGTCAGTGTCCTGAAGGTGTGTTGTGATAGCACTAGTGTGTTTTCATAGCTCTGCTGTACACAGAACTTCAGTTTGATGCTGCTGGTGTCGTCTTCAGAGCCCAGACGAGACGAACCGAGCGCCTCTCAACGGATCACGCTAATGAACACTGACAAAGTCCACTCTCTGACCGCTCTCTCTCTCTCTCTCAACCATCTACACACACACACACAATCCTGAGAGGATTAACACACACAGCTTCCAAAAGACAAATGGGTCCCTCCCAGAAAAGCTGGTTTGCTGGTCTCGGCTGTTTCTAAAACCAGTAAACCACCTCAGACTGCTTTTATTGATCACCACACAAATCACTGTCTTTGTCTTCTCTTAGTGCGCTTCAATGAAAACTTTCAGCAAAATGAATGCTAAGAAAACCGTTTTCTATTTTTAGAAGAAACACAAAAACCATCAATCTAGTCTACATGACACATCGTGAGAGCAATGAGAAACATCAACCTTGACTCGGCAAATCTTAACATTTCACCTCAAAGTTGAATCAGAAGTGGTGATGTTCACAACAGCTGTGCAGATGGACCTGCGTCGTGTTCTCTGTTTACACACCTTTATAATCATTCAGCGCTTACACAAACAAACACAACACTTCCTTAAACAAACACTCTTCTACAAACGCTCTGCTCCAATGTTGATTTATTAGATTCATCATTTTATTTCAAAGCAGAAAATAAGTCAAAGTCATCGGTCATCAAGTTGTAATAAATAACCTGCTACATAACTTTTCCATCTGATGTCACAGTGAGCTCAACCAATCACTATACTGGATCACGAATGTATTTACATATTCAAGTCAAAATGGACACAAGTTGTTGGTTTTAATGTGTACTGAATGTAATTCTATAGGATAATCATCAAGCCTCTTAAAGCACACTTGTCAAACAGAATCCTCAATGTGAAACCTACAGATTCAATTCAGCTGATGATCAAAAACACACACACACTAACAGTGCTCGGAATGAATACACAAACACACACACACACACACACTAACAGTGCTCGGAATGAATACACAAACACACACACACACACACACACACACTAACAGTGCTCGGAATGAATACGCAAACACACACACACACACACACACACACTAACAGTGCTCGGAATGAATACACAAACACACACACACACACACACTAACAGTGCTCGGAATGAATACACAAACACACACACACACACACACACACACTAACAGTGCTCGGAATGAATACACAAACACACACACACACACACACTAACAGTGCTCGGAATGAATACACAAACACACACACACACACACACTAACAGTGCTCGGAATGAATACACAAACACACACAAAAACACACACACACTAACAGTGCGTGGAATGAATACACAAACACACACACACACACACACACACACACACACACACACTAACAGTGTGCGGAATGAATACACAAACACACACACACACACACACTAACAGTGCTCGAAATGAATACACAAACACACACACACACACACACACACTAACAGTGCTCGGAATGAATACACAAACACACACACACACACACACACACACACACACACACTAACAGTGCTCGGAATGAATACACAAACACACACACACACACACACACACACACACTAACAGTGCTCGGAATGAATACACAAACACACACACACACACACTAACAGTGCTCGGAATGAATACACAAACACACACACACACTAACAGTGCTCGGAATGAATACACAAACACACACAAAAACACACACACACTAACAGTGCGTGGAATGAATACACAAACACACACACACACACTAACAGTGTGCGGAATGAGTATACAAACACACACACACACTGACAGTGAGCGGAATGAGAACACACACACACACACACACAAACAAGAGTACACAAGAGTGTGACAGAACAGAATCAGAAAGTTTTCATGTAAGGCCAGAGACGGAGTGACAGAAAGGACAGACAGACAGACAGACAGACGGACAAACAGACAGACAGAGAGACAGTCAGACAGACAGACAGACAGACGGATAGACAGACAGACAGACAGACAGAGAGAAAGACAGACAGACAGACAGACAGACGGACGGACAGACAGAGAGACAGAGAGACAGACAGACAGACGGACAGACAGAGAGACAGACAGACAGATGGACAGACAGACAGACGGACGGACAGACAGACAGAGAGACAGTGAGACAGACAGACAGACATACAGACAGACAGACAGACGGATGGACAGACAGACAGACAGAGAGACAGAGAGACAGTCAGACAGACAGACAGACAGACAGACGGACGGACAGACAGGGAGACAGTCAGATAGACAGACGGACAGACAGACAGACAGAGAGACAGTCAGACAGAGAGACAGACAGACAGAGAGACAGTCAGACAGACAGAGAGACAGTCAGACAGACAGACAGACAGAGAGACAGATGGACAGACAGACAGACGGACAGAGACACAGTCAGAGAGACAGTCAGACAGACAGACGGACAGAGAGACAGTCAGACAGAGAGACAGACAGACAGAGAGACAGTCAGAGAGACAGTCAGACAGACAGACAGACGGACAGAGTGACAGTCAAACAGAGAGACAGTCAGAGAGACAGACAGAGATACAGTCAGACAGAGAGACAGACAGACAGAAAGACAGACAGAGAGACAGTCAGACAGACAGACGGACAGAGAGACAGTCAGACAGAGAGACAGACAGACAGACGGACGGACAGAGAGACAGTCAGACAGAGAGACAGACAGACAGTCAGAGAGACAGTCAGACAGACAGACAGACGGACAGAGAGACAGTCAGACAGAGAGACAGTCAGACAGACACACAGACAGACAGACACACAGACAGACATATCCCGGGTTCAGTGAGACAGATTTGGAGGACAAACAAACGAGAGACATCCAGACCAAAAGAGAAAGGAAGCGCACACTGACGTTTCAGTAAATGAATCAGAGTCATGTCTGGATGACCTGTCTGTCCCTGTACACACACAACCTGTCTATCTGTCTCTGTGTGTGAGTGAGGGTTCACCGCTGAAACCCTTTGACAATACCACCACAGGAACAATCAGGTAAATGAGAGAACACTAAACCCAACGCTAGCCCGCACACATTCATTTATTTATAGTTTGTGGTGAACGGGTCTCAGATTTACACTCCGGCTCTTTCTTCTGGATTCTTCAGTGTTCTGAACGCTGTGCGTGTTAATGAAACAGAAATGATTTCTGAACACCAGCGAGGTCTCACAGAAACGTCTTTTCAGCTGCACTTACTGTATGTCTGATATTTTACACGTCTGAAATATTTCAAGACTTCAGATATTTGAGAGGAATGTTCTAGCTTTCACCGCTTGTTTACCACAGAAATAAAATATTTTTGGTAGTTCAGTGTGTGTCCTCAGTAGATGTGTATGAGAGAAGCACTGAACGCTTGAACCATAAACTGTAGATACATGACAACATGTAATGTCTGCTGTGGTGATGAACAACACTACAGAGACCACACTGAAGATTCAACACCCCTCACTGCCTTAAAATGACACTTCACACAAACTCACAATTCTCTCATCATGTTTTCATCCTCATGTCAAACCTGTATGAGCTTCTTTCAAAAGACTGAACACATTTAACTTCCATGTATGAACACAAAACCACTCAGACATTTCTCAAAATATCTTCTTTGGACTCAAATACAGATGAGAGAGAATAAATGATGACAGAATTGTGATTTATGTCTGCACTATTCCTTTAACTTTCTAAGTTGTTACTGTACAAAGCACAGTAAACTATTCTATAAAATATCATTGCACTACTGTTATTTTGCATAGAATACATTTTAAGAATACTTTTGCACACTCATCCAACTGTATTTATTAC
Source organism: Triplophysa dalaica (assembly GCF_015846415.1). Taxonomy (NCBI): domain Eukaryota; kingdom Metazoa; phylum Chordata; class Actinopteri; order Cypriniformes; family Nemacheilidae; genus Triplophysa; species Triplophysa dalaica. Next base: position 21,773,113 of record NC_079559.1, read on the forward strand.
CACTGTTCTCACGTTGCTGCTGTTCATAATGTGTTTTTATAATCCTACATTGCTCTGTTCATAATGTACATACAATCTCTACATTGCATTCCTATTTATATTCTGTATATACTCTGCCCAATACTGTATATAGGAAACTCCACTGTACATTCTGTAAATCTTAGCTTCACATTCTCTGCACTTTCATGTATATAAAACACTATTCTCTTGCACTTCTGATTAGATGTTAACTGCATTTCATTAGCTCTGTACTTGTACTCTGCATAATGACAATAAAGTTGAATCTAAATCTAAATCTAAAGCGATACTTCACCTTAAAGTGAAAATTCTGTCATCATTTACTCACCTTCCAGTTGTTCCAATTGTGTATACATGCACACATAGAAAGATATTTTGAAGAATGCTCATAACCAGACAGAACTCAACATCCATTGACTCCAAAACAGGTGTGGGGCACTTTTGTTTAGGGGGGAAATCTGAATGGTTTAAGCATTCTTCCAAATATCTTTCTCTGTGTTTATCAGAACTAAGACATTTATCCACATTTGAAACAACTTAAAGATGACAAAATTTTCATTTGTGGGAGAAGCATCCCTTTAATGTGTGTCATGGTGTAATAGATCTGACGCGGACAGACTGAGAGTTCTTACAGTTGATGAAGTTGAATTCAGTGTTGATGCTTATGCAGATCTGAGAGAATGTAGCGGATCACAGAAGATCACAGTCACACTCATGCAAAAGGACACTGATCATGACACATCAATGGTTGAGGTGCAAAAAACTCAGAATACAAACATTTTTCAAGTATGCGCTAATCAAACCCATGAAGTAGAAAACAACCACAAAGACCTCAGACAGAGAGAGAGAGAGATGTGTCAGTACTCACTGTTGGATGAGTTAGACATCCGGCGCTGGTCAGAGGCGTGTACAGGGGCGCCCGGGGGCGGAGCTGGTGCTGCTGGGGGCAGAGCCGGGGCAGGTGGGGGCGGGGCGGATGGCCCTGAGGGGAGGGGTGGTGGTGGGGGTGGAGTCGGGACAGAGGAGCTGGCGGGTGGGGGAGGGGGTGGAGGGGGAAGGGGTAGATCCTCTGCCGTTCCCGTGCCGTTCTCTGGAGCAGGGGTGGTGTCTGCCGGCTCGTCCACCAGAGCAGAACCCTGTGGACACAAGACACGAGTCAGCCCATCACCAACTCTACAGTCCCTCGCCTCCTCCGGCTGAACTCCACTAAACCGCTGATGGGGGCGTGGCCAAACGTTTGTCCATCAAATGTCCTCCAGAAAGTGAATAGTGACAGAAACTTCTGACATGTGCTGTACTTAAGGCTTGTGTCTATATCAACATATATCAAGAAGTCACAACCTCCTGTTTCAATAGAAAGAATCTTTACTTCACTACACGTGTGATTGTTGCACTTCATACACACATCACCTGTCAATCTAATTGACTTTGTGAAGATCTTGCTGCTTTTGATGCTGCATATTAGTCCAAAGAAAAGAGTATTTGTCCTCCTCATACGGATGATCAAATATCTTCACTGATCAACCTGTCATATATCTCATCACTGACCCACAGTCGATTCTTCTGAAATATACTGTGAAATATGTCATACTGCATGAATTTACAATTCAGAAGTTTTACATAATTAATATTGCATATAGGAATTTATAGTCTGTTTAATATTTGACCTGTGCTTCTCTCAGCTTTATCTCAAGTGTGTGCTTTCACTGTGCGTGTGTGCTAGTGTGTTTGTGTCTATGTCGATGTGTGTAAGTATGTATGCATATTGTGTGTGTGGAGCATTTGTATGTCTGTCTTTTGTGTTTTCACCTTTTTCTTGTTTTTACAGGTATATGACTTTAGTTGTTTTACTTGTAGTCAATGTGTCTCATGTACAGCTGCTTTGTAACAATGAAAATTGTAAAAAGTGTTTATGTAAATAAAGTTGAGTTGAGAGTTGAGTATGACAGACACATATGTTGTGAATGTCATTTTACATTCATCTTGATGTCGGACAATATCCACTGCTGACAACCTGTACATCTTTCTACAAAAACATTTGACCTTGATTTTACCAGTGTAAAGAAAAGGATTGGGATTGTCAGTTTGAGCAACAGAATAATTTTTTGTTATCATCCATGTCAATTCTCAATTTTGTTTCATTCTTGAAATTCAGAGTGAATGAATTTCTTGAATTTACTTAAGAAAATCCCTTGGGATGTAATGAACAATCCCCCCGAGCCCGCCCCTCACCAGCTGGGTTTGCTGGAATGGACGGACATCTGTTGAGTCTACAGTCCTTCACAGAGAGAGAGAGAGCATCTCCAGAGACCTCCACCCCTCCGGCTGAGTAAACATGCCCTGACCTCTCACCCCCACCCCCCCCGCTGGACGCGTGCCTAACACGTGCCCATCGACCCCTCCCACATCATCATCATGATCACTATCTCAAACATATGTCTGTGGGTCATGAGCCGCGGGTACATCTGGAGCTCCATCTGCTTCCATTCACTCACACACACACATCCATCATGATTCACTCACTCACTCCAGATTACAGTTTAAGAACATGAACAAAATAAGTAAGCAGACATGGCTGCTTCTTAACAATATCTTGAAGATGCTCACGTGAGATTCAAGCTTCATTGAATAAAAGATCTGAGAGATTTTCATCTGTTTAGTTTTCCACCAGTCACACTGTGTTAGGAGAAGATAAGCTATGCCAGTAAACAGCCAGTAGTGAAACACACATTGGCGTCAGACTTACATAACACAAGAAGAACAAACACACAGCACTGTTTATCCAGTGGCTCAACATGTGTGGCCACACCTCGCCTGCATTTGTCTTCTTATCTGCATCCATTCCATGTGAAAGCACAAGAGAACAGCTCACAATCTGCACAGATCTTCTGAAACATCATGCTGAGCGTGTGTTCACCTGAAATCATCACTTCTGTTGGCAAACATTTCTAATGACTGTAATACACTCATCTGATAGGTTCAATTTGCAGATGTTTGGGCCATTGGCTCTGCCTCTATGATTCCAGTCACTCAGACGATATGAAACAATTTTTGGAAAGAGGACATCTCGTGATGCCAAATGAAATCACACAATCCTCACAATGGACGTGTGTGTGTGTTTTGGTCAGTGTTGAGTGTGTAAAGTGGTGAGCGACGTACCTCCTCATTGGGCGCCATGGCTCTGCCGAGGTGCTGCTCCGTAGCGTCGCTGCCCAAACTCTTATAGTAATCCCCAGTGCTCGGCTGCTTACTGAAGCTGCGAGACTTTCGATTGGAGTCGACTCTTCGCAGTCTGTCGTGCTTCTCGACAGGATTCAGCTGCTACAGAAAGAAAACTGCATTCATTTTCACGTCAAGAAAACAAAAACACATCACATACATTGATACACACGTTTGAGCTCAAGTGCACATCGACTGTGTAAAGAGACTGGGGCTAGTTGTCACACAGGCTGAAGCAGAGAGAGATGGTTCACATGTGTGCTTTCACTAGAAGTGTTTTGTGGCTCAGTTTTACACTCCCGGTTCAAAAGCCTTGAAAGAAATTCTAATGATTTTTGAGGAATTCTCCAATATCATGATAGTTATTACAGGTGTTGAGCAATCCCTGGAGAAACATTCAGACTCAAAGCTTTGACAGCTCAGGGAGACTAATGATGATGTTTGATCATAAACACTGCCGTTACTTATTAAATATTAAACTCCCCCACCCCCAGCCTCACACAGACCACCATTAGAAGGGCTTCTGTCATGTGACACAAATCTGTCAATAGAAATATAAAGAAACCGTTTCACACATTCAGGCACCGACACAAGTCCTTCAATGATCTCAAGAAACTCCAGAACGAGACACAATGTGAAATTGAGCAGATTAACGCTCATAAAGCCTCATGTGACATGATGGTGAGCTGAGAACAAAAGACTTTTCATCCTAATCGTCTCACCTCCACAGAGTCATGACATAAAGACCTTCAGCACACTTTCAAGTATTTCCAACGCACACCAAAAAAGCTCTGGTTTTGTGCTCTGTTCTCAAGATTTACCTAATGCAAAACCTCGGCGTTTGCATGGTAAACATCATTGCGCAATGCAATTCTTAAACAAATAATCTCACAAAATACCAAATAAAGCTACTGTGATTTACAATGTTATATAAACAGCGCAACAACAACACACCAACACCTTTATTCTTATTGTTCCTATCATTGTGTGAGCCTTGTTTCCCAAAGTCACCTGAAGTTTGCATTCAAGAAGCCCATATGTGCTATTATGGTATGGCTCAGTTCTTGAGTGTCATGAATCATGTGAAACCCGAGTGTCTTCCTGACGGATACGGCTGTGTGAAAGCCTAGCTGTCCTCTATACAATGAGACCCATTTAAAACCTGTTGAATATTTTAGCAGCAGTCACCGGTAGACCAGTGCTTCAGCTGTGCAAGAGTCACAGCAACTACACAACAACACAACAACACATCGCTTCATTGGTTCTGCATGATCTGCATCTGACTGAATATTACACAGAAACTTCCCCAGCCGCTCGAAACCCATTGTGTTATTTCAACAAATGCCACCATCAGGAATCCATCATTACATAACGCTGAATGTCAGTCTTACCCGCCGTCTGTATGTCTCTCTCTCTCTCTCTCTCTCTCTCTCTCTGGATGAGCTGTCACTTTAGGTTTAAAGCCGGTGAAAGCACAGGTGTCTCATCGCAAGAGCTACATTCTGCCGAGCGTCGCTCTACCTGCAGCTGCTTTGACTCGCTCCGCCCCCACAATCACATCCCCGGGGGAGGGAGGGAGGGGGCGGGGCTTCACAGGCTCACCTGTTATCCAACCACAGGTCAGAGCACTCGTGGTCTCTTATGCAAAACACTGTGACACACCGGCTCCTCTTTCTCCCCAGACCACGTAATATACATCCACAGGAATCTCACCCACACACAAACCACACAAACACAACACACATCCAGTACGCAATCCACACAAACACAACACACATCCGTTACATAAACCACACAAACGCAAGACACGTCCAGTACACAAACCACACAAACACATACAAGAAATCTGTCATCTTCATTTTTCAAGATCTGCAAACTTTGCATCTTTGGTTTTATTTTGACTGCTTTGCGCGTTTTTTTATTTTCTGCAAATAAATGCACAATAAAAAAGATTTTCATTTAGAATTAATTGGAAGCGTGTTCTCTGGTTGACAGAATGAAATGAAAGTGATAGTATTTTTGGATGTGATAATGAGGGGGGACATGAAGATGATGATGATGATGTTGTTGAAGGGTCTCAGAATGAAGTGCATTAAATCAACGGCGACACACATTCAGAGTCAACGCTGGCCTAATATGGGCCTGTGTCACTAAATGATGTGGTATTCAAATGTGCTGGAGCTGAACAAACAAACTAAGCAAGAGTCAGCTCAAATAGACTAAACACATGCTTGTGTTGCCGAGGTCACCTGACTGTGAGACACTCTCTCACAGACTGATCTATAAAAACTCTGAGAAAGAACTGAGAAACACTTTCGCCTTCATAAAGTGACGTCCGATATAAAAGACAGCATCAGAGTTTCTGGAAGGTGGACGTTTGCTCTAGATGAGAGGAAACACTGCGGTCCGCTCACATGATTGACTCACAGCACATGTGTGAAAGGACGTGATGAAACATCGGCTCACGCTCACCTGTGACTCTCTGACCATACAAGGACAAGCAGAGAACTGATGTGAGACGACAGATCTGAGAACATGACAGTAGAGACCTCAACATCATGTTCAGAATGAACTACTGTTCATGGAATTATATGACATATATCAACATTATTGAAGTTAGAGTAAAAACAATCATTGAGAATAATGGAGTGACGGGCTTTAGGGAACAACAGTTTCCATAGGTCCACATCATTTGATTCAAAATGAACTTCAATTACACGCAACACCTCATGTGTGTTGATAGGAAAAGTGATATTTCTCTCCTAGAATACGGAGAAGACAAATGTAGAATTGACTGACTGAAGTTATATGGGAGTGGTTTGCATGTCCCGGCGCTCACCCGGGATTTAAAGGAACAGAGGACACTTGTCTAGTTTGAGTTGAATGTAACAGACTTGTACTGTTGTCAACATTTGATGTTTATTTCTTGAACGTCTTCATTTCTGTAGATCTCAATATTTTGCTCCTTTAAATATGCCACATCAGTGAGTGAATACCTTTGAGCCTGTGCACGACACATGACAGACCGCTGGAGGTCATTCTGAGGGTCAGAGAATCAATCTGTGCCATAAACATGAACGGGGCGTATAAACCAATAAAAACTGGAAGAGCTAGTATGAATGATCAAGCCGGCAGGAACAGTGTGGAACATGATAAGCCGGTTTGTTATGGCCGTCCTCATCAAAACAAAATCTCAACCGAGTAACAAGGTCTAAATCTTAAAAGCAAACAAGCAGACAATAAGCGCATTATGTTCTCTGCAGACACAGTTGAATTGTCAGTAATGTTCTTGTTAGCCGAGGGATTCATTAGAGAGATGAACGTCAGGTCCATCACGTCCAGCTTGAATGGACTAATGGAAGACCTCATTAACAGCCACACAAAAGCATCCAGTGTGTGTGTGTGTGTGCGTGTGTGTGTGTGCACCTGCTCTGGGCTTTGTGCATGAGCAGCGCTGGTTTCATGCGTGAGGATGAAATTTGTTGGCCCGGCAACAGAAAACACATGACGGTGTGTAATGAGTGTAAACTGCAGTCATTAGACCATCTTGTGTTGTTTTATCTCACACCTGTACACGCGTGTCTGTGTGTGTTCATGCCTTTATAGACAACAGAACGTGTGCTCATTAGATGTTTCAGTGTCCTCTCCTCAGGGATTGAGGTGTTATTATGGGCTTGATCATCACATCACATTACTTCTGATATATAAACTCACTTATCATATTATTATGGTTCTCAAGCGTTTGAAATATTTTTAAATATCGTCAACATTCATTTGATGCTTAAAAGTGTCTGTATGAAACCAGGAAAAGTTTCATTCTTCATAATATTAAGTGGATGGACAAGGTCTTTTAGAGGCAGAGCGAGATATAATGAATTACGGTTTTCAATTAAACCATTGTAATAACGATAAAGAAAAGTGATGAATGTGAACATGAAGTCTCTTCTCTTATGTTACATTTCATGTGTGTGTGTGAATGCATAGATTACCACCTGTTGTGTATATGAATACATGGGCTGGATACACAAAACATTATTCTTATTAAACATTCATACCCTGCTAAAAAACAATTCATTTAAAATGCATTTATTTCATTATCAGTATCGTTTAAATGTGTCAACATATTTACTGACATGACTTAATGATATAAAATTGTAATGAAACTTTATTTGGAGTACCATTTATACACAAAGCTCATTTCTCCATATTAAGCTGTGTTTGAATACAAATGTGTCACTTTTATAATTTTTCTAGTCTTTCAATGAAAGATATTTAAAGTGAACCTGAGGCATACCTGCAATAGTTCCACTTTAGCACAATCAAATACACTTTAATGTATCTTTAGTTGGACTTCAGCACTATTTCTGCACAATTGAAGTATATTAAGTACAAAGTGAGTTAGCAGACTTTAAGTATACCAATTTAGAATAGCACAAATACAATCCCAGTGTATTTTTCTGAAGTACCTAAGATGTAAAGGGATTTTTACTATACTTGTTTATTTTAGTATATTTCTTTTTCACTAGAGTAGGTGATTTCTTTTATTAGAAAAAGTTAAACTATTCTGTAGTCCTGAAGCAGTGTTCTTTCAAAAGAAAGCCGGTCTTATGAGCATGTTCTGCTGTGAATCTCTGTTGTCTTGACAGCTCAGTGTTTTATAGCAGATGATCATACGAGCAAAATGAAGAAGTCACGACGTGGCCTACCTCTTTTATTCCTCCATCAGTCTCCACCCGCCGTAGATTCCTCTTCACCTTCAGGTACTCAGCCGACGCCGTCTCGTCCTCCTGGGGTGTTTTGGGTGGGGGGGGCACGTTTGATGGAGGTGGGGGTGGGGGGAAGGTGGGAGGGGGCGGCAGGTGTGCAGGTTCTGTTACGTCGGGGTTCAGCATGTCCATGTACGCCTGCATGTCTGTGATGACTGAATCTCCAGCAGCTGCCATCAAAACACAATCACACCATCATTAACATCCAGAGATTCACTCACATCAGCGTAGAGAGAGCAAAGTCTAGTACAACAACCGGTAAATACATCTCTGTGTTTGTAAATCTGTACGCAAGTCTTTCTTCAGTAGAAGACAACAGAAGATATTCTGAGAAACGTCAAAGTGGTTTTGTCTTAATACACTGGAAGTCAATGGAATTCATTTTGTTCGATGATAAACGAAATACGGGTTTGACATGAGGTTAAACAAATGATTTCCGTCCCCTTAAGAAAGGTTTTTTATAGTATATGTTTATGCTTTTGATGTTACATATATACACATAATATGACAGTTTTTAACAGATTAGAACACAAGGACAGGAATCACACAGCTGCAGAAAGAACCCAATGGATGTTCATGAATCACGTGAAACAACAAACATATTTGATATATCAAACTGGTCTGAAAGTGATGTGTTTGTGTGTGTGTCCACTAGAGGACATCAGTGTGTACTCAATGACTTCTGTTTCAGTGAACACAGCAACTCATTTATCAACATCTTCATTCATCATCTCAAAGTGTTTGATGTATTGAGATGATGTAGGATCTGTCTTCATCCTGACATTCACGCATTCCCTGCAGCATGTCAAACTGGAAAATATCACATTCTTACTGAGCAGTTTTGTCTTTTTTTACTAAACATATCTAAAACTTCTTAAATCAATCCACAATTACTTGACAAGAAAAGTGACCTAAACAGTTAGTCAAATGAAGTAAGTTTATGGTATAACAAGCAATGAGGTGAGAAAAATAAACTTGAATTTAGTTTGAAGTTAAGATTTGTTTTGCTTGTTTTTACCATAAACCTACTTCATTGTTATATTTTTCTCCTTAAAACGAGACTAAATATCTCAGGTCTTAAGTGCATGTTGACCTAAGAATTTTCTGATATTTGTCCAAGAAAACCAGACAAAAGCACAATTTTTTGCAGTGCATTAGATCTTTCGTTCTTTACGTTTACACTTATAGAAACTAAATCTCTTTTCATGGCATTGCTGTTCTTGGCACGAGCACATTTTTGGTCTGCGTGTTAGGTATCGTGCCACTGTAGCAGGTGACAGCACACATGATAGACGGGACAGAGCGCTCCTTCATGTGCTTTAATCTGACGTGTGTGTGTTTGTCTGACCTGCAGGCGCTCGTGAAGGAGGCGGGCCGTTCCTCTTCTCTCCGGTGCTCGTCTGACTGCTGTTGGCTGAGTCGTAGTTGGACAGCGAGCTGGAGGGTGAGGAGACGTGGAAGCGGCCCGCAGGAGATGCTTCGGTGTTTAGGGTGGCGTTGGGTGAGGACAGACCCGAGTCCGGCTGCTTGTACTCCAGATCTGCTGAAGGGTCCCGGGACAGCACACGATGCTCCACGCTCTGAGAGAAACATCACACTTTTGTTCATTTACATCCAGAACATGACGAGACAACCCGTCCGTCTGAAAACACCTCAGCTCAACAGTGGCACTTGTGACCAGTATATGAACAGATGTGTACTTACAGTGAGTGAGAGATCAGCGGACTCAAATAATCAAAGTCATTTAGAATATAGGGATTGAAAAAGAATAAACCTGCTGCAGTCTCTCAATCAAAACCTCCTCCTGTATTAAACATGAACATCTGCTGAAAGTTGTCATGCTGTTTACACAATCATCTCTTATGAAACCCTCCTGCACTTTCACATTCAGGTGACTTACGTGAAACATATAATACATTACATTTGACATGGTTTTGAGTCCCTGAACGTGTGTTTGTGATGATCACATGTGTATCATTGGAAGAGAACGGAAAGCTTTCTCATTACAGACACCAGAGCCGTGTAAAACCTCAGACCTGTGTTCCCTACAGACATGCTGAACGCATTCTTTATTCATTATTCATGACGGAAGATGTCACCTGTGTAAAATCTAAATTAACTGTGTCAACCCATGGTGAAAGCAAAAGTCACATGCGATACCTCCTACAGCTTCAGAAACACATTGGGCCTCATCTATCAATCTAGAGTAGATCCGTACACAGAAATCATCATGTGTTTTAAATGTGTACACTTTTTTATAAAAAAATTCATTTAGCTGAAGATGGTCTGTGGCGTAGGAGACAGATGCATTTGTTTCAACAGGATTTAATGCTGCTAATCTTGCATTTCAAGCACACAGTTTCATGTTTGCTTCATTTCTTTTTTCTTTTTCAGGTCTGTCAGTCAGAGGCACTGTAAACATACGTAAACGTAACAACCGCCCGTGTCCATTTTGATAAATGCCAAGATTTGCGTGGACACGACTGTACGCCCAGTTTTTGGTCTTACGCTTGTTTCATAAATGAGGCTAAATGTGTTCATGGACATTTTAGGATTCAAGTTATCTCCACCATCACAAACTTTGTGTGAGTGTTTGTGAGTGTGTGTGTTTGTGTGTTTGTTTGTGTATGTGTGTGTTTGGGTCTAACCATGTTCTCAACCGTGCGGAGGTACTTGGCACACTGGTGATGCCCGTTGTACTCGGCCAGATCCGCCGCTGAGAATCCATCCTGGTCTCGTGTTCCCAAATCCACTCCATTCACCACTAGAATCTGACAACACTGCAGAGAGAAACAGCTCATCCTTGATTATCCCTACAGCAGAATATCATCAATATCAAAGCCATCACAACCAGAAAAAATTGAAACCTCCCAGCAATGCTCTAACAACCACTCAGAATACTAGATAAAGTGAAGTATCACCATGGTAACAGCCTACAGTAGCCCCCCCATGGTAACGGTGTATCAACATAACATGACGGAGACACGAGGCTGCTGGACCCAATATTGCACTAGAAAGAGTGTGATCCAGAAAGAAATGTTGTCTCATACTTGAAGATCTGGTTTTGAACACAACACATGTGAGAGTTGAGTTGTGTGGAATGGATGTCTCGGGGCAGAGAGCGAGAGACAATAGAAACTCATTCTCTCTCATATCTCTTTCATTCACTACACTGCTTCACACTCAGTTGTCTTCTGATTATCACCACAGGAACCAATTAGACTAAAACTGCTACAATCTACTGACGTACACACACACATAATCAATGAATACTTTTGTAATCTGTTGTTTATTACATCAATTCAGGGAAAACCCAGCTAGTCATTTTTTGTCATTTGCTGTTTTCTAGATAACAACTAAAATCTCGCTATACTTCGAAAATATTGTGTGACAAAGGTCATGTCGAAGATTGAAATCATAGTAAATTCCTGTTGGAATAGCCCGGATGTCACAGATGGTATACACAGTATGTTACAGTAAGTATACAGTTTTGTGCATTTTTGTAACAACATATACAACATATATTTTGGCTTCATCTGAGAGCAGGCGGTGCGCTTTCTCCCTCTGTCCTATTAAAGATGAGTCAGAGGGGTATTCAAGCAGGATGAGCGACATACAGTAGATGTAATATACAGCTGTATTACACACACCTCCAGTTCTCCGTTCTCAGCTGCGTCATGAAGAGGCGTTCCACCCCAGTTGTCCATCACCATCTCTCCTCCATGCAGCAGAAGCCAGCTGAGAACTTTAGTGTGTCCACGACTGGCTGCGAAGTGCATGGCTGTAGCTCCATCATTATCTCTGTCAGTCAACCTGATGTCAGTGAAACTCATCTGGACATAAACGACACAAACATCATCAATGTCGAAACCTGTCAACAACAGCTAGTTTCGCAAGCACTCTTGATATTTGTATGTTTCATTAGCGGAGATCAAACTAAGTTATTTTATATTTCACGGTTCTGATTTGAGAGCGTTGCGTTCACTTAATGACATTCATTTGAAAGGAACCTTTCATCCCAAAATTTTCCCCATTGACTTTCCAGAGTAGAAATAAAAAGGACTCTGGTCAAGTCAATGTTCCGTACACAGGACACCTAAGTTATTGTCAATATTGTGCATGTAATTTCTAATCGAATCATGACAAACTATATATCATTGGAAAGGTCTAAAATTTCTGGGGTTACGTCTGTAACCCTTGTTCCCTGAGAAGGGAACGAGACACTGCGTTGCCAAGGACCGGCTTTGGGGACCGCCTCAGCGTGACCAAGCTCTGAGCACGTGTGTCAACATCTTCAGGTAGTGAAAAGATAAGTCATGGGATGACGTATGGACCAGGAAGTTTAAAAGGACATCCAAAACCGCCAACTTCAACTCGACAATTTGAAGCAGGAGGCTGACAAGGATACAGGGAGTATGGGATGGATACGCAGTGTCTCGTTCCATTCTCAGGGAACAAGGGTTACAGACGGTCCTGGCTCCTCAAAGGTGGATGACAATACGCCTGCAAGATAATGGGTCTCGGTACATTATCCATGACCTTAGGCACATACCCTGCCCAGGGGAAAAGGAACGCCTTAACCAACCCAGGAGCAAATTCAAGGCATGTAGGGGAAATGGACAAGGCCTGAAGATCTCCCACCCTTTTGAGAGAAGTAATAGCCAACAGGAAGACTTAAATTAAGAGTAAGAAACTTAGAAACAACTGATTCCAGAGGTTCAAAGGGCAGACCCAAGAGACCCTCGAGAACTGTCGCCAGATCCCAGGTTGGTAGCCTAGTGCAGCTCACAGGCCTCAGTGTAGGACTAAAGGGTCTCTACCAACAGGTATGCCCCCTAGCAAACTGTGAAAGGCAGAAATGGCTGCCATATATACCTTTAAAGTAGACAGGGATAAACCCGCAGCAAAGCAATCTTGCAGGAACTTAAGCACTGTTGATACTGGCCAGTTGACAGGGTCCCTAAGGTGAGCTGAACACCAAGCAGTGAAAACTCCCCACTCAGGCATAAAGCTTCCTTGTGCAAGAAGCTCTGGAGTTAAGTATGGTCTCCACAGCCTCAGCTGAGAGACCAGTGTTTAAAAGACCAGCCCTCTCTGAGGCCAGATCCACAGTTTCCACAGTTTCCGCCCAACTCTGGGCGTGGGTGATATATCTCCCATGGAGGGCTCTCCAACAGGTCTATCATGTCCGAGAACTCCATCCCTGCGTACCCTTTCCAGAACTCCCGGGACTAGAGCAATCAGGGGAAAAGCGTACAGGTGAAGCCTCGGCCACACCTGTGCCATGGCATCTAGACCTAGTGGGGCTGGATGTGTGAGGGAAAACCAGAGCGGACAGTGCGTGGTTTCCTGAGTTGCGAACAGATCTACCTCTGCCTCATCCACATCTGCTCCACCACCTCTGGCTGGAGTCCCCATTCCCCGGGCCTCAGCCCCTGTCTCGACAGGATGTCTGCTCTTCGGTTCAGATGACCGGGGATATAAACTGCCCTCAGGGATAGCAGCTCAGGAGGACAGACCACAGGAGGATCTGACGTGCCAACTTGTACAGTTGACGCGACGGTAGACCCCCCTGTTGATTTATGTACGAGACCACTGCTGTGTTGTCTGTCCTGACAAGCACATGTTGGCCTCTGAGCTGTGGGAGAAAGTGTTTCAACGCTAGAAACGCTGCAATCATTTCCAGGCAATTCATGTGCCAAGACCGAAAGTGGTTTTCCCATCGATTTTGGCCCCATTGGCCTTCCATTACCGCTCCCCAACCTGTGAGTGAAGCATCAGTTGTAAGTGCAATGCGGCGACAACTGCTCCCCAGCACTGGACCCTGGGAGACGAACCAAGGTTTCTTCCACATATTCAGTGTGTGGGATGTGAGTGTAACTTTGATCATGCGCAGCGGGTTGCCCCTCGGGGAAAACCTTTTGGTTCTGAGCCACCACTGTAGAGGTCTCATATACAGCAGGCCGACAGGTATTATGTTGGACGCAGCTGCCATGAGTCCCAACAATCTCTGAAAAAGTTTTACAGTAAGTGACTGGCCAAGCTTTATTCTGGAAACGGCTGACAGGACTGCAGCAATACGAGCAGGCGCGAGCTGCGCCTGCATTGTGGTGGAATCCCATATTACCCCTAGAAAAGGGGTTCTCTGTACTGGAGAAAGCACAATTTTCTTGGTATTCAGCCCTAGTTCCTCCATATGTGCGAGAACAACATTTCGATGTTGAACTGCCAGTTGCTACGACTCTGCTAGAATGAGCCAATCGTCTATGTAATTTAACATGCAAATGCCTTTCATGCGCGGCGGAGCTAGGGCTGCATCCACGCACTTCATGAACGTGCACGGAGACAGAGCCAGGCCAAACGGAAGAACCCGCAGAGCCTGCTCGGGGCACACCTCGGTGTGTAAATACCCTTGAAGCGGGGGCAGGCGGACATGAAATTGGATCCGGTAACCCCGATGTACCATACGCACAACCCATTGTGACATATTTGGAACAATTGTCCAGGCTGCTAAATGGTCCACTAAGGGGACTAGTCTCTTGGGACCAGCTTCTGGTGATATTACAATCGGGACTGCTACCTCTCGGCAAGCCTCGACAGGCCGAGCAGGCATAACCATTCGAAGGCACCGGGGAGAACCGGGCACCGTATAATGAAGTGCGAGCCGATGCTCCCTGGGTGGACATGCCCGCAGTTTGTCCAGCCGCCCGGGAGTCTGTCCGCGGCGGGGTAGATAAAGTTTGAATGCCGCCGCCTGATTCTTAGCCTCCTCGAATCTCTCAACAATGGTGTCTACAGCTTTGCCAAAAAGACCAGTAGGGGACGGCGGGGTGTCCAAAAAAAAAGATTTGTCAGATGGTTTCATGTCTGACAGATTCAGCCACAAATGACTCTCAGTGGCTACCATAGCGCCCATGGACCAGCCCAAATAACGGGCCGCCTCACGAGTAGCACGAAGGGAAACATCCAAAGCATGACGGACGGGTTGTAAGACATCCGCCTCCACCAGCCCAGTGTCGACCAATTCCCGTAGCGCATCAGTCTGATACACTTGAAGCAGTGCCACCGAGTGTAAACACGCCCCCGACTGCCCTGCTGCCGCATACGCCTTGCCAACTAAAGTCGATGTCACCCTGTATGGCTTTGATGGCAAGGTAGGGGCGTTTGGGAAGAAGCCGTGGATGGAGACAGATAGCTAGCAAGCGTCTGTCCTATTTTTTGGCATCGCCCTGTAACCTTGTTCTTTATAGCCCTGAACATAACTGTAAATGCAGGTCTGTGGAGTGAAAACTTGCGCTGTATAAGGTGCTGACACGACCTATACACCTCTTGATGTAGGTCTGTAAAAAAGGGGAGCTTGCGTTGTGAAGGCTGTGTGCTGTTCTTAAGACATCCCTCATCCATCTTACTCTCCGGAAGAGCGTTTGGTCTATCTTACGGCCAATCTATTGTCAGCTGTCATGACTTCCACCAGATAGGCGTGAACCGAAGCAGCAAGAGGGGGGACATGATCTTCTACTGCTTCGATACTTGTCACATCTACATCCTCAGATGCAGAGAATTGCCGTACTGGACTCCCTCTCTGAGCGGGAGAAAATGCAGTCCGTCAGTCTCTACCAGCAGAGAGAGAAGTGGAAGCCACGGAGGGCAAACAGAAACGGGAGCATGTCTCTTCAACCACCGCGACATCCATCTGCGAGCCCCACGAGTGAAGTTTCCGTTCGCCTCGGCAGAGACGGGACCAGAACCGCATGGAGCTCGCACCTGGTCGTCTTTATCGAATAGTGCAAGGCGGGAACTCGAGCGCTGACCGTGCATGCTCCGCTCCCAAACAGACTACGCAGAGATTATGCGTGTCCTTGCTCCTGATAAAACGCGAACAAGGAGAAGCACAAGGTCTGAAATTTTGTTCTGACATGATAGCATCTGGCTGCACCATACATGCTTCTTTTACAAAACACACAAACGGTTCTTTTAACTAGACACACATACTACACACAGAGCCACTTGCTGAGAAAACAAGAGCTGAAGTTGGTTTTGTATGTCCTTTTATACTTCCTGGTCCATACGTCATCCCATGACATATCGTTTCACTACTGGACGATGTTGACACACGTGCTCAGAACTTGGTCACGCTGAGGCGTTTCCCAAAGCGCTGCCTTGGCGACGCAGTGCGAGTTCCCTCGAAAAGGAACTCTAGAATACAGATTTCTTTGGTGTTTTTTTAAATAATTTGTGTAAGGAGAGTAATTGATTAAATTTGATTATTGATAAAGAGTGTGGTTAGATTTTTTGTTATCCTTTTGCGACCAGTATTTTTTTAAAGTATTTTTTAAATCAAAGAAAAACATAAACTTTTTTCATTTCTTTTTTACAATAAACCTAACAACATACCTTTAAAAAATGTGTGTGAATTATTTTCTTTTTTGCAATAATCAGCTAATTTTCTTTTTTCAAACAAGACCAACCGTAAGCCATTTAGTTCCAACATTCGTTTTCATGTGTAGGCTCAAAAAGGGCTCCGACAGTTAACAGGTTTTAAGATCATTTCAGTACCGGTGAGCTATAAAAAACTATTTAACAGGAAGTGTGGTGGTGATCTTGATCAAGTCAGGTCAAGTTTATTTATCCAGTGCTTTCATAATGTTACATTGTTTCAGAGCAGCTCACGTGAAAAAAAAAAGAAACCGCAGAAGAGGAGAATGAGTGTAAAGGGCACAAACAAAGAGGACCATCCTAATGAAAGCAATGTCAATGGAGTTTGTAGAATACAATCTAATATCAGCAGCCTCTCGCTGAGCAAGCCAACACAGAAACCAAAACTCCAATGATGAATACACAGAGACACATATCGGGGATACGGTAGCGGTCTCAAGGCCAGTTCTCCTGTGACACATCACAGATGCACTCAGTGGCTTTTGAGTAAATCTGCTGTGTTTGAGTTGAAGGAGAGAAATGCTGAAGTCATGTCATAAATCTGACGTCTCACCAGCCAGACGATGACGGTGTTGTTTCCCATCTGTGCGGCGGCGTGCAGCGGGGTCATGCCATCATTGGCTCTGATACTTGGCTCCGCCCCGCAGTCCTTCACCAAATACTGAACCACCTCCAGGTGACCCCCCTGACACGCAAGATACAGCGGTGTGGCACCATTCTTCGTCTGAAAATTGACAACTCTAAACAAAAAACAAAAGGCGTTGGGAATTGATGTGAATAAATGTTTTGTCCATAAGACGAAAAACAGTGACACAACAATGACATCAAACATCTGCTTCATCTTTCAACATCTCTCAACTCCTAAATATCTTTTCATAACAGTGGTCATTTTCATAATTATTCTCTAAGTGCTGAAACACGGCGTGTGCTGTGAATCATGACACACAAGAACCAATGACATCTGCTTCACTCATAAGAACAGAACTTTTCCTTTGTTTGGATAACATACTTGGCAACCGCAAACTTGTTTCATTTAATTTTCTAAATGTTGCTATGTATAGAAAACCAGTTATAGGTGACTTTCTAACAGCTCAGGGGGTTTATAACTGAGTTCACATTGTGTCTTACATCACACCTCAGCTGTTATTAAATCACTGTACACCACAGCATCCCTGTTGGGTTCAAACTGTATTTTATTTATTCATCTATAACTATTTTGTTATTGCAATGTATGCACTGCAAAAACTGACTTTCTTACTTAGTATGTTTGTCTTGTTTTCCAGAACAAATGTCAAAAAATTCTTGAATCAAAATGTATTGTCTTGATGAGATAAACCACCCATGAAAATCAGTCTTATATTTAGAACAATAATATGAAATTTCAGGGAAGTTGTACATCTGCCAATGGGGTTAGACAAATAATCTTGAATTTAGTGACCAAGAAAAAGGTCAACCTTAATTCAAGATTATATTTCTTACCCCATTGGCAGATTTGTTTGCTTGTTCTAGGCAAATATTCACTGAAATTTCATATTTGTGTCTTAAAACAAGACTAGATCAAGAAAATAATAACAAAAGATCCAAGACAGACGAGAAACAACTAAAACCAAGAAGCATAAAAGAATAAAGGAACACAAGGGCTTGAATACACAGGGTCACGAGAGGGTAATATCACACACCTGAAACACATCCTGACACACAACCAATCAACAAAAGAAATACAACAGGAACAGGAAGTATCCATAACATGAAGGGGAAACACAGACAGGGATCATGAGGAAATGAAGTGATTTGCATGTTGGATGACACGAGGATGAGTAAATGAGTAAAAAAACCTTCTTCCACCTTAGAATTGTTGCCAAATTAATAAAAAAGTCTGTGTGTTGCTGAGGCAGAGAAGCTAATTCATGTATTTGTGACCTCAACACTTGACTATTGTAATGTTTGTCCTGTATCATCAATAAACAAACTGCAGTTAGTTCAGAATGCAGCTGCCAGTGTTCTGACCAGGTCCAGAAGAGACCATCACATGACCCCAATGTGATCATTTCTTCACTGGTTACCCATTAAGTGTTGCATTAACTTTAAAGTTCTTTAAATGACTTATAAACGGATAATCCCCTACCTACATAAGAGAGCTTCTATCACATCACAACACATCACGCTCTCTAAGATCTCAAAACTCAACACCTCAACTCTAGAATATCCTTTCTGATGCTATTCCAGGGTCAGACACACTCTCCCAGTTTAAATCTAGATTAAACACACATCTTTCCAGCCAAGCTTTCACTTAATGCACAATATGCTAAATAAACCACGGGAGACTCCATTTATTAGTTATTATTTACTAGAATGATCTTGCTTGTTCTGTAAACACCATGCGCTGTGCTGTGTTGGATCTTTTTGGTGTTTTCCCCTTTTTCTCCTGTAAAGCTGCTTTGGAACAATACAAATTGTGAAAAGCGCTATATAAATCAAATGGAATTGAATTGAATGAGTAAAAGATGAAGGTAAGTTATTTTTTTAGACTGTTCAGAGCGTAACTGCTTTCCATAAGTAATGATGTGCTGTAAGATGTGTCACATACAGTGTTGGGCAAGATCCTCTGGAAACCTTATTAAATGACTGATGACCGCTTGCAAAAGTAAGTTAGAGATAGGGTTAGTTATTGGTCTGATTACTTTATTTCAAAAGTACTTAGTTACATTACTACCCTCTCCACCCACCCTAAATACACAAATAACCGCTTAAGTCAAATGTAACGAGCAAGGCGGGACGAGAGCCGTGAGGGAACGATGTTAGGCCGATGACGCGAGTGATAATGAGTGTCAGCTGCGCATTGCACCGGTCTCATATCTCTCACGGAGGAGATCGGAAGCATTAAAAGTCGAGCAACAGGAGTGTACGACGAGAGAAGACCAGGCCTGGACATTATGTTTCTGTGGCATTTTACTTTCATTTGAGTGTTTGTTTACTTTAATGAAATTTGTTAATTGTTCGACGGTTCCCGCCTCCTTTCTTCCCGTTTACTTTGAACTTTATTACACCAAATGAGAGAAAAAACCCTCTAACACTGCCCCTCTCTCTTTATCTCAACAACTATTGTTCTGGATTTTGTTGAAACCAGTAACTTTGTATTGGCATCTGTTGTGTTGTTGCTCCTGTATGACATGTCGCTCATTCCTCCCTGAACTCTCTGTAAGTGGCTTTGGATAAAAGCGTCTGCTAAATGACTAAATGTACATGCTGAGCCTTCTCAAGACTTAACTTTGTTGGGAATAGAGTGCATCCTTCATCTCGCAACAAACTAAATGAAGCCTGTCTTTTCTTATTTAAAGAAAATCCTAACACCAGCTGCCTGCTGTCAAACATCATCACTTCTCCGTGTGAAGAAACTGCTGGATTACAGGATGCTGAACACAAGATCGCTCACAGATGAACTGAAAGCATGTTCACAGATAAACAAGATGAGTGTGTGTGTGTGTGATTGATCTTCCCCAGCAGGACTTCTGTGTCTCTATAAATACAATAAAGCTCAGCTTTATCTGGACATGAAGTGAGTCTCTTAAGAGGATTAGTGTCACTTCACTTCACTTCAAGCATTGCCTCTCAGCTTCAGGGGACGACAGAAAACACATTGTTGCTCATTATTCTCTACAGGTCAGGAGCACAAGGTCATGTGACCCTCACAGTGATGTTCAAGAACTACACATTATCTTCAGTAGACTACAGTACACATGATGGATCAGAAGTCACATATGTTCAGCATCACACCACCACACGGCTCTTACATCTTCTGATGAATATGTGTCAAGTATGAATAAAGAGTTTATTTGCAAAGACAGACAACTCCGTTAAAAATCATGTTTTTATTTAGTTTTTTAGTTAAACAAAAAAGCCCAACTGCAGTTTCATTGATATTTCTTGGAATGCATGATTAAGCATTTGTAAATAAAAAGGGATCTGTGTTTGCAAATAAACTCTTCGTATTTAATATCATTCACACAATATCACATTATGCCACAATGAACACACACGCGCGCACACAAACAGATATTATAATATGGATTTATTACTATTATAACTTTATAAAGTGTATATTTGACGTGAGATGTGAGTGTATTTTAAATGTTTCACTATTAGATGAATAAGTGCTGATGAAACGACAGCATGTGACGTGTGTTTTTCAGAAAGAAATGAAGAGATGCTGAATATTTCAGACAGGAAGAGGAATTCATGAAGGGATCAGTCATTAGGAAGTGATCAGACGTCTGAATGTTTCATGAGTGTAACTCTAACAGACACATGACTCTACAGCGCACATACACACACACACAGACTGATGCAGCACCTAGCAACCGCACTGAATCCTGCTAACAACCACCCTAGCAACACATCCGGCTACACATTACCACTCGAAACACATTAGAAAGCACACAGAATATTTTATGTCGGATCCATTCTTCACTGAATATAGAGGAGAAACATTAGAATGGTCATTACGATAGGATGAGAAATCATGTTTCTGCAGAAATCTTCACTTTATCATTGATTGACACAGTCCTGTCCTGACCGCTGTTTCTCCTCCTCCTCTGACCTTTACACTGAAACATATGAACATGAACATATGAAGAGTTGGGTTCCAAAATGAGATAACTCTGTTTTTAAGAATGTTCAAAAATCATGTTTTTTATAATGTTTTCATGTTTTTATGGTGTTTAATTGTGTTAGTAAGCTGTTATTTTATATAGCTAAATCAAAATAAACAACTGTAGTTGGATTGAAGTTAATTGAAATGCACAATAAAAACATGATCTTTTTTTAAACAGAGTTATCTCATTTAAAAACCAAACTCTTCATACATGACAACACACATGTCAGTCAGTCTGCTTCAGAAGATGCAGCACAGAAAAGATCATTTCTGAGGATGTGTTGTGTTCTTCTGTAGCAGGTCAAAAGCATTGCTTTCTTCACACATTTAGAGAAAATTACAGCTAAAACATAATTCAGACTCATCCTCACTTAGAGAAAAAATAGCATGAACCATGTTTATTATGGTACACGCCTATGAAAGTGTCTGAGCAGCATTTAGACCATCTGTCTGACTTTTGTGTGTTTAGGTGTGTTTGTGTTCTCATCTTTATGGCTGTTTGGTCATTTTTCAAACATATCTGTCATTAAAGGTGCAGTGAGTGATTTCTGATATTTCAAACAAACTCATCCCTGCCCTCAAATAAATCAATCCTCACCCACGAACCCATTTTCCTTACACTAACCCACAGCTTTGCTTCACACGACCCTTATGAACCCACTGAAGTCAGATGGATCACTTTTATGATTGTTATACACTAACTAAACCAAAAGAAATTGTAGAACATCCATAGAGTTACAAAGACAAGGTCAAAGCGCCTCGGCTGAAGAAATGAAGTGACAAAAGAGTGAGTCAATCACAGGACCATTGTCATCTGTGGGTGAACCATTCCTTCAAGCAAAAATAAAGGACAGAGGAGGATGGCAAAACTCATTGAATATAAACTACAGTACATATCAACCGTGTGAGTGTGTTAGTGTCCAGGATTAGACCATCGAGATGGTGTCTGTAATCTCTCTCTCTCTCCAGACACATGAGTTATATGAGCACATCATTCATGTCATGAGTGTTATCAGCGGAGGACCGTGACATGTCTGCCGTCATTAATCCTGACAGCACTCATTCTTCCTTCACAAACTCATGAGTCTGAGCGCAGTGGATAAAGAGACACACAAAAGACTAACAAACACAAACCCCTCCGTTACAGTTACACCTCTGATGACCTCCACAATCTTTATATCCTGTCAATCATGTCCTACTGTAAAACATCATTACTGAGAGAGAGAGATGACGTCATGAAGTGAAATCTGTGTGGTGTTGTGATAAACTCTTATCTCTCTGAACACTCAACAATATCTCTGTGTGTGTCATTAGTTTATCTCTGGTGTGACACTGACACCAGTACACATGTACACATCAGCAATTTCACTCTTTGTCCTCTTTCTGTCCAGACTTCAGCATTCATGAATAAAATAATGTCTGCGTTGACACTGCTGTGGACGTGAACCACACCTTCAACTGCCCTGATGAAGAAGTCAAATATTACTTTGAAAAGAGATGAAACCAATCCAGAGTCATAGAGACATGATGGAGGTGTCCAGAGGACAATTTCGTTTGAAATGTTTCTCCTAAAATTGCTGAGAAGAAAATAAAAACTGAATCAAATTAGAGCAAAGGTGTATTGAAACATGAAAAGTATGAGAAAAAATCTAGATCTGAGTTTATTTCTTCAGAAACACTGATGACGCAGATATTTCTCAGATTTCTGACAGAAATATCTGAGTCTTCGGCATAAGCTTCAATTTCCTCTCCATTTATTCTCATTGATGTCTACAGGAAAAAATTGTCCGTAGGGTGTGAGTGCGTGAGTGAATGAGTGAGTGTGTGTGCCCTGCGATGGGTTGGCACTCCATCCAGGGTGTATCCTGCCTTGATGCCCGATGACTCCTGAGATAGGCGCAGGCTCCCCGTGACCCGAGGTAGTTCAGATAAGCGGTAGAAAATGGAATGGAATGTCTACAGGAGAAATGATTGAGATCTAAAAGAGATCTGTGTCCCCTTTAAAATGGTTCTTAAACAACAACGGAGCAACCGGAACACTGCAGTTATCTCCTCAAAACAACCCAACAACACTTTTTCCATTTATCAAACAGTTACTGTCCGTGTCACACACACTGCAGCTCAAATCTATTAGAGACCACTAGTTTATACCCTTTAAAATTGAATGAGTGCTTTATTTCCATGACATAGCTTTTCTGTGATCGATCATAGGAGTCCAATAAAACAAAGTTCCAGCAGAAATACTGTTCCTGTCGACAGGTGTTTCAACTAAAACTGCATTAGCAACCATTCCAAAATGATTTGAAGTTTTACTTTTTCTAGATATCGGCTCATTTTAGTTTAATTCTGTGTACTAGTGGCAACATATCTCCAAATAAAAATATTGTTTTTTTATTTACATAAAATTGGAAAAGGTGGTCAAACCGGCAATGTTTTTGAGACAACTTTCGTGTTTCTTTGCATTGTGTCAGTGTTTCTCATTACTGTTGGGTGACTTTCTGTCATTGCTGAAGTTTGTTTCTGTTGAAATTCAACACACACTGACACAACACCTGCAGAAGTGAAGATTAAAGACAAAACTGAAGTGATCTGTTTCAGCCGCTCTATTCATAACCCTAACAATCAAATGTATGTTAAAGGGTCACTTACTCGAAATCATTCATGTGCAAATCTCAGCGATCACACGTCTCACACACACACACACACACGCGTGTGATCTTACTGTGGGCTGTGCTCCAGTAACAGCCGGAGAGAGGCCAAATCCCCTTTAGCTGCAGCATAATGAACAGGCAGCGCCCCCGTATCCGTGGCAACAGTAGGATCCCCCTCCCCACTTTTCAACAACCAATGAATGATGTCGTGGTGGCTGAAACGAGAGGCCAGGTGCAGGATGGTGGCCCCTGAGCTGTCCTTGTCCTACAAACAACACAACATACAAAAAATGTCATCTAGAATACACAAACCCAGCCAATGAAAACATTTATTTGTCCTTTTATTGTCATATTATATTTCTAAAGAATAATTGTGAATGCCGATGAGGAAACAGGCACCTGCATGTATTGCAGATGTGATGATTTTTTGAGTTATTTTCTATCCAATTGGCAGGATTGTTTATAAGTGATACAGTGAAATGAGAAACGGACAGAAATGTCAGTGATCAATGATAATAGTCCTTCTTGGAGTTATGAGCAGCTAGTGGCTTCATTGTACAGAACGTTGAGAACTTTTCATCAGTCATATGGGTTTGGACCAAAATAATGATGAAAGAATGGTTGATCTGAGTGTTTGAGTGAGACTCTCATTTATGTCTTTTGGCACGTGACGCTGACCCAGGGTCTCTGATGATCTGCTCATGTTTAACTGGTCATAGATGTTTGTAGTCATTCAACTTGCACTACGGGTATGAAACACAATGATGTAACATGAAGCGCTGCTGTAGACGTCCTGCTCCCCTCTGACGCCAGCGATATCTTCCAGGACTGCATGTGCACACAACAACAGCAACAGCTCCAGTTACCGTTTTGTTATGGCAACCGCTAGTTTTTACTAAAGTGACTGAGGTGAACCACTACTCCTATTGACTGCGCAGGCAAACCTCCAGAATATTCAAACATATCAATGCAGACAATAATAAATCTTATCTGTGGCAGGCTGTGGTCCATACAGTAACACTATCTATAGTCATGACACTATTCTTACTACATTCAAGTGACAGTGATGTTAAAGGGCTTTAGCAGTTGTTTTGCGGGGGATATGTTGACTGCACACACCTTCTTGTGTATGGAGCATTTTAAAGTGTCAGAGAAAGACACAGCAAGGATCTTTCCACGCAGGAGTACATTTCTGAATAAAAACATCTTTACCAGTCGGTGACTTGAGTACTTCAGACTGGAGCGCGTGGTCTGACAGTAGGCCCGCCGCTCTCGACATCCTTTGACATCATACAGTGGTCATGTGCGCACAGTTCCCTGTTCTTAACTTTGAAAAAAGTATGTTCTGTGCATCCCGGCCACGTGTGCACCTTCTGAGAGAACAGTCAGTTTTTGTGGGCGGAGTTTGGAGGAGAGACGTGAACTGAAATGGTTGTCGGTCAGAATTGCTTGCATGGATGTTTTTTCTTCTTTAAATCATTTTGCAGTGTAGCTTATAATAATCCAACAGTTTTCGTTTATTCATAATTTTATTTTATAATGTTGAATGACACTTTTTAATGAAGTGTTGTTGTAGGGGTACAGACTACAGTTCATTCTTTCAGCAGTCAGTTATAGGCCTAATATGTGCTATTCATGAAGTGAGAAGACTACATTTTTTTTGTTATAAATGTTTTAATTTAATTTTTAGTTTTGCTCAATTTTATTTTAAAACATATCGTATTATATTGCAAAGCAAGATAAAATATCAAATGCATGTTTTGACCATTCAGTTTATGCAATAGTGAAAAAATTGGCTAAATAAATAGAAGAAATACGAAAAGCCGTGTTTGGTATTCGGCCTTCGACCAAGTTTTTCATTTTTTTTGGCTTTGTCTAAGAATTTTCATTTTGGTGCATCACCTGCAGTTATTGAGGCCTGATCACTGAGAACTAGAGATGGTCTACAGACAGGCCCGCCTCTTTTAGTGTCTGCATCACAGACTGCTACAGAAACAGCACCCTGATGGGAAACATCTAAAGTGAGCAAAGCTTGGGAGGTGTTCAGAGACCCCCGCTATGAGTCACTCGCACCGCTATTCAGCAGACAAATGCAGGACAGCTAAATATTACACAACTCCATCAGTCACTGAACACTGAACCTGAACATTTACCCCAATCAGGTGTAGTATCTGTACCGGCTGGCACTGACATCAAAATAAAGAGATTAAAGCACATGATGTAGACAACTATATTTAGCTAAACCAATGATTTGTGTCTGGTCTAGAAGATTTTGTTTACTTAAGTATGAGCTGGTACGCTCCAAAACACTGCTAATCACTTTAAAACATAAGTGCTAATTATATTTTCAAAACACATACAATCCTCCTCTCGTCAGGAAACACAACTCCACAATATTCATGGCTCACACGTAACCAACATTTGTATGTTTAATTATATACGGTAAAAAATGAAATGTACATTTGAAGGGAAACAGCACAGCTTTACCCAGATGTGACATGAGGTTTGTGGAGAAACCTCTTTTCTGACTGAGACAGATTGTATGAAAGCACAAATGTTTGACAGGAAGTGTCTGAATAGAAATGTTCTTTATATACTCACTACATGGATGACACACTGGAGTTGGTCAGGTCGGTATTACAATAAATGGGTCCGGATGTTTTAATGTCCTCACCCTCATTGTGTGACAAAAGGTTGTAATGTTCCAGACAGCTGCACTTTATTTGACACTATATGTGCACTGGTCTCTTCGGTATGGGTTTAGTTCAGGGCTGGTCCTTTGACATTATTACACAGTGAGTTCGTCACAATGTTGCTCTTGACAATATTACACATATAATAATACTATAAACAATTCAGTCCCCAAGAGTCACAATGGTTATAAACTAGTATAAATGAAACAAAACACTGTCATAATGGTGAATTTGACGGGTAGTGCTTTATATTTATCTAGATAATATCTTCATTGTGACTTACTATGCAACCATACTTCCTTTGCTGTATTTCTGCAACAAACAGTCTGTATGGTGTCTTCATGTGCTTTGTGTGGCTCCATCAACTTTGGTTTCTATCCATTAGAGACTATATCATCTATGTGCTTACTATACCTATACCATGGAGGTAACCACGAATAAGTCAAGGTAGGTTTTGCCAAAAGTTTAACTATGAAAAACCGTAAATATAGCCTACACATGAGCATCAACACAATTAACTGTGGTAAGGCTACTTTCCCTATAACAAAACAGTAGGGGATCAACTTACACAACACAGTAAACAGCCACACGAGGACTCTCGCGCTGTATAGTTCTTCATATGTTGTATGAACTGTCTGGAGCGCGCGCAGTTAGGTTATTCTTCGGGCGTTTCGTTATATTTTAGGAGGAACGAGTTAACCTATCTAAGTCAGAGTTGGTAAAGATACTCACGGCGGCGCGACATCCTCCGTGAGTCACGAGCCACTGTAAGCAGCTCAGGTTGCCCGTGGCCGCGGCGTCGTGCGCAGGGCTCGCGCCGTTGCGCGCCAGGCTCGTGGTCGATAAACCCGCTTCCTCAACCAGATAGCGCAAACAGGTGAGCTTTCCCGTGCGGGCGGCGTGATGCACGGGCGTCGCTCCCAGCATGTCCTTCACATCGCTGTTGAGGACCCCCTCCGCCAACTGGACCTTCAGAGTCTGAACATCCCCCTGACGCGCCGCGAGGAGAGTCCTCTCCATCACCATCATGATGACGATGATGAAGAACCTCCAACACGGGACTGTAGAGACTTATACAGTTATAACTACAGTTACTTTGTGTCGTCCATCTCAGTTCACAGAGCTGTCGGTCAATGTCGATAAGTATATGATGCTATCATTCACGATAAAGCGACTTTTCCCAAATCCCAACAGCCTGGTCAGTAGAAAGAAGGATGTCCTTTGTGCTTTTCGAGTGCTCTTCTGATCTGCTCTTCATTCATACGACTCATGTCACAACTGTTGTGCGCTAAAAACACGCAAACTAACCGCGCAACGAGGAGCGCTTCGGATGAAAACCGTGTGTGCTCTCTTCTGCTTGAGAAGTCCTCGGGGACTGAACCTGTGAATAATCCATGAAGGGGAGGAGAAGTTCTGCAACATGTTTAAACCGGATCACACGTTAAAGAGACAGCACGTCACGGTGCCATTAGGAGCCTACTGATATCATTGTTCATTTTTGGTTGGTTTCATCGTTGGCCAAACGTTAAATGTAATAATTTTTTGGTAACGTCCCCATATTCTTCGAACAGGCCGAATTAATGTTTGGGGTAAAAAAGGCCCAACTTAAAATACAAATCATACAATTAAGAAATAAAACCAATGAGTCGACATGCAAAGTCCGGGGTCTGTCCTCAGTGGCACTGGCAGTGTTTAGATCCAAACCTAATGAAACACACCTGCGGTCTCACTCGGCACAAAACAAACTTGTGTTTATTGAGACCAATTGGAGCTTAACATTCTGCAGACAGTGCTTTGAGATTTGGGGGCACCTCTGTTATCATTACACTATATTAACATATCTCTATATTTCGCGCAGAAATTTAGATTTGATACTTTTCTCCATGTTGAGGCATACACTGGGCAGAAAGATTTTTTAAAGGTCATTAAGATTTTTTAAACGCGAAATAACAGAAGATTATATTAACATGTTAACGTTTCTTATTTTATTCTTTCTCTCTGAACGAGTCTCTCTGTGTGGTGAGGACTGCTCAAATAATGACACTGGGCTGACAATGAGCCAATGGACAGTGTTATAATTTATAATAATTAACTCCTTAAATATAAAGCTGAACTGCAAGACAGAAAGTGTCTGATAAAAGAAGTGAAATAAAGCTAAAACTTGAAGTTGGGTTGGATGGTTGAAGATCTCAAATCTTCAGGACGGGGGTACTTCAGGACAGATGTGTAGTGTTGGATGCGAATTCTGCCTCGGTTGCATTTTATTTTTCTATCCAATAGGTGGCGCTGTCACAATAAAAATGAGAGTCCTAGAAACGCATCCTCATGCTGGATTATAATTTGCTGCGAATGTGTGATGATCTAAGGACGAAACCTTCTCCTCAACATGAATATTGTCACATACAGTGTAAAAAAATCCCGTATATAGGCTAACGGACAAAGTACTGGCACAAAATTACCAGGACATTTCCCTTTATTTTCAGACTTTCCATAATTGCTAAAATGCAATTTAATGCAGTGCAACATGTAAAATATAAAACAACTGTAAAAGTTAATAGTAAAAATGATTATAATATATATTAATACAATATATTGTGGCCTATAGACGGATTGTTTTAGAGTGACAAACTCACACAGATCACTGAAACACACACGTTTGTAATGTCGTGTAGCCTAGAAGATAAATGTCAACATCATACAATCACTGTTCGTTTTTTTCTGAAGACCAGTGAACAGTCTAATGGGTCAGATTCAACAAGAAACCCTCAAAACAAAACACTGAAACTGTAATGAATTGTCCAGGTAACATCGTACAAAGGAAACGTATAAATGTCAACTCTGAACGGGGTTATATTGTTAAATTCTGTAATAACTGAATGAATGTAAACATCTGTTAACCTATGTGACCTTGTAAGACAGTACTAAAACGATTTGTGATATTTTTCTTAAATTACGCACATTTTCAGCCTCTACAACGTGTAAAGTTACAGTACGACGACAAGTAAGTGTCATCCATCATGTCAGAAACTAATGTTTAAAATTGTACCGTTTTTTGTCGCAGGGTTGGCACTTATTCTTTATACCCTTTAGGGGTGTACAGAACATAATCTAATGTTGTACATTTTGGGTATAAGCCTACAATATTGTACTCTGTGTACCTCCAAAGGTACAGTACTGTTTAATGTTTTGTACCCCAATTTTTAACTGGTACACAATAGGTCCTCACAATGATGAACATTTTATGTGATTTTGTAACCTTTAAGAGAACCACCCCAGTAACAGAAAAGGTACAACTCTAAACCTTTTGTTTTTGACAGTAAACAGCGTAATTCACCCGATGAATGCCTTTATAAAAGTGAGACGAAAACTTTCATATTATGTCTGTGAAGGCTATGCTACTCTATTTTTAAAGTTAGACTATATCGTGTAGCTATATCATTTACATTTCTAAAAGTTTCATTCTCAAATATACTGTTAACCTACGACGAATTAGAAATGATCAGAACAGGTGACATTTTAAGTTAATTCTTTTTAGCAAATGTGTTAGAATTGTCCGATGTTTCCTTCCTATTTTTTTTTCTTTCGTTTTTCTGCAAATATTCTGGTTGAACTGTGTTTAATGTGATAATCCCGTCATTGGTTCATTTCCAACAAGGGATTTTAAGAAGAGGGCAGTACATTTGCGGCACTTGCGTTAAGGGCTTCGGGGAAATCTCCAGATGCGTTCCATCACATTTGCTGCTGGTCCGGACCCCCATATGGCGTCAGTCTCGTGCCTGGCGCGTGCTCTCCTCATCTTTATAGCTCTGTACAGACGCACGCGCCAGGCTTATTAACGGATAATTCCCCAGGGGCGCGCGCGACAGGTCTCATGGGACAGCTCAGGGTCTCATGCAGGTTCAACGAGTGTTTTTATTGAGCAGAGCTTTTGCCGAATACACAAATATCATGTTTTTTGAAGAACATTAAGGTACAACACTTTAATGTTCTTTTAATTTTCTGTATCCCATATGTGTTCATGGATGTTACAAATATTAGGAAAAGAATTAAGAAACCATTTCTCAGACAGTTTGTATGATTTTAGAATCTATTTATAGTTATGTGTTTAGGTAAATTTGTCATTTTTTGTTTAAATTTATTACAATATTTATCCTAAATTTAAAATACAAACATTGTTTCCATTTGCATATATTTGCAGAAAAAATAGAGAAACAGGTGAAAATTACAGAGAAAATGCTCTATTTTTTCAGACCTCAAATAAAGAAAACGAGTTGATATTCGTTTTTAGCAATACAACAATCATAGTTCTACACGTGTTTAGGAAAAGTTGTTATCACCTGAGTTTCTGTCACAGGTTTCATGTGTCTTGTCATGCTGTCAGTATTTCACATTGCTGTTGGGTGACTCTTGAGGTTTGATTTTTTTTATTAAAACAAAACACTGCACTGGAATAGCAACAATACATCTAGGAATGATGATACAATTTTATGGTCTCTTACATTTGTTCGCGGCTACATTATAAACTATATATATATAGGCTATCTATATATAACACGTGTTCTAAATGCAGGCGTTTAACATTTCACATTCACATAATGTTTAAAATCATGCTGTTATATTTCTGTGTATTTGTTCCTTACACATAGGCCGATAGTCCAGTCACTTTTGTTTTTTGTCGCACATTCGAAATGTTGAGTTTCGCACACATTTAACGTAAAGGGTTCATGTGAATGTAAACATTTTGATTTAGATCAGTGACTCCTGGCACTTAAATGTCTCATCTTCCTTTCACAGATATAATCAAACTCCTCATGAATGATCCTTACAAGTGCAGTTCACACAGACAATGTAACGAACTCTCTGGAACTCGTGGGAAATAGGCGGGATTGTATGCATGCGCGTGGGAAAATGGGGACTATTGCATGCACGCGCCGAACGTGTGACAGTTATTCAAATTTCCCTCCAATTAGACCAACTGAAGATCTATTGTACAGACCATCTGCTGCGGTCCCGAAGACCAACACACTGCGCATGAGCATCATCTGTCTCATAAACACTGGAGCATAAACATCTCTCTGCCGTGCACAAACCGCATTTTATAACTCCATCATACAGATCGAAATAACATTTTTATTTCTGTCCGCCCGCAAGTGTGATGCCTATTTACTATTTATTTGTTTATTTATTTTTGCTTATTTATTTATCTATTCATTTGTTTATTTTAGGTTGTTTAACTTGAAGTTGTCTCTTTTGTTTGTTACAATTTACATATATGGCCTACAGTTTCTGTTTTAAACGAAAAATGTCAATTTGAATGAAGCTGGCCTATAGGCTTTATTTTCCATACATTCACTGAATCTCATTATTCCTGCGCATGATGTTTATTCGTCCATCTGCCACTCGTGCGCGTGCGCGTGCCAGTCATTATTGCGCCGGAGCTGTTTCTGTCAGCAGTGGTGTGTCATGTTGACTGAATGATTGTTCACAGTAGCAGAACTGTTTTATATGTCATTTTTTTTGCGCTTTTGGGCTTCATTTAAGTTAATCAAAACAACGGACAGACCATCACTTCGAGCTAGCTATTGTCAGCGCGTCAGGATGCGTTAACGAAATTCTACTGACTAATATTCATCCCACTAAGTGGAATTTATTTGCTATTATTTCATATGAATCATGTGTACTATGAAAACAGTATATCGAGATTTATGAGTAAAAGAACTCAGACAACACTTAAAAGTACTTTATTTTGTGTGTGTGTGTGTGTTTATGTAAAGACACAGACGCTAGGTGGGAAAGTAAGTTTATTTCTCTCTCTCTCTCTCTCTCTCTCTCTCTCTTTCTCTCTCTCTCTTTCTCTCAATATTCAAGATTCAAAGAAGCTTTATTGACATGACAAAACTAATTTTACATTGTCAAAGAACAGGGAAATTAAATATAAACATTCTGCACAAATACATATGAAGATAAAATAAAAGTATATAAGTATATATACATATCAATATAAACAGAAAAAGGGCAAAGTCTCTCTCTCTCTCTCACACACACACACACACACACACACAAGATCGGACATCATGATTCATTAGAACAACAGAACAATCTATGAGCTGGGAGGTCAGTGATGGAACCAGTCTCACTTCACTTGCTAGTTTGATATTGAATAGTCTTCAGTAAACATCCTTGAAATCTAGTTTTTTTAATTGAACATATTCGAACATTGTGGCATTGTAACCATGAATTTTTATCTGCATATAAAATCATAAACTGTGATATTTTGTGTTGTCATATATATGACATTAATAACTGGACGGCCACAGAACTCGTGTGCATCTGTATGTGTTGTATTTAATTGACTTGTTTACTTTCACATTTAATTTACACACTTCATTACTGTTTGTCTATACCATTGCACATAATATTATATAGTGTGTATTGAGTAATACTTTATTTCCCTCACACACACACACACACACACACACACACACACACGCACGCACACACGCACACAAGCACTCACACATGTACCGATTAATATATTATGGTATTTTGTTTTTATCCAAACAGTAAAGCCTACTGAATTTAGTGTTATACAGTTTTAAAAATAAAGCATTTGAACCTTTTTTGAAACATCACCTTGCAAGTCGATTAAATTATTAATACTGCAATATATTGGTGGAAAGATACAAAAAGAAGGCTTATTTAAAAACATAATGTATTATAATGTAATGAAGAAATGTCATAGTTTCTTGAAGAGTATAAAAAGAAGTACTGTTCTCACTGAATTCTTGAGTCTGGAGTCTGTTCTTCAGTTTTCTTTCATCATGGATGTGCCGAACCCTTTCGCACACACAGGTCACTACAGTAGACAATCTTAGAAACAAACACACATATTGTCCACTCACAAACAACCACACACACTCACACCAAAACAACAATCCTGATTAATTGTATGTTCATATATTTAAAAGTATAAAACGCTCTCAGTTCTGGTGCTTGATTCTTATTGGCTGACCCGAGTTCTAAGCCGTAATAAACTGCGTTACATAAACTAAATATAAATTTATTTACTTTAATTTATGAAACCTTGCTACACATACGGAACAAGCGTTTTATAAAAGTAATAATCCCCGCGAAGAAGTGTGTTACAGAGCATTTAATAACAGCTGAAGAGGGTTTATTGAGTCCACTTCACATCGCGCCACAAAAACCTCAGCTGCAAAATACACTGTAACCCACTGCTTCACACGACTTAATGCTTTAGTATGAATGAAAGTCTAACACTATCTGAATGATGACATCAAGAGAGCATAACGCAACTTCTCATGAAATGCTTCTGTTGAACTGATATTGCTATCAAATATAATTGGTTGTTTTGTAGGAGCACATAATCCACTATATCAACACGTATCATATTCAAAAGTCATTGAGCTTGTGATGACGCCATTAACAAAATAAAACAAAATAGTGTAGATTTACAATTTCACAATATTTACTTTAAGCAGTTTTGGAAAATGTAGAGTGCAGAATTCTATAGGATGACGCTGATCTTCTGCTCGATCACATATGTGAGAGAGCTAATGATAACTAACATAAACATCCATCATAGCAAAGAATTATCATCAGTTTAGCCTATAAGAAGAAATTACTCAGCAGTATTATTTCATCATCGTCTAAAATTCTGATTTCTTGTTTTGGTAGTGTTTTTCATAATTATTTTTATAAAATACATGTAATAAAAGTTAAACGTCCAGTTTCACGTTGGGGTGATACTCTAAAATAACATTCATGTCAGTCGAATTAACCAAAAAAGATTTGTGAGTATAGTGTTTGAAAAACCCAAACAGACGAAATGACAGCGCTGCTATAATAATAACCTTCTTATGATAATGTCAGGTCTTTGCAAAAGATACTTAGCCATGTTCCGACTTACCTGCGCTCAGATGCGACGACATGAAGCCTCGCAGAGACGACAGCGTGCTGTTGCGGCGCAGTCTCGCGCTTGAACTAAGCGCTCTGACACCCGTACGCACGCGAGGATGAGGAGGCAGCACGCGCTTTGTGGGCGTGGAGGGTGTTCGCCCTTTCTGAACCCGCCATGATGTCAAACTCGTGTTAATGTCCTTCGCAAAATGAACATTGCGATGTTTAAGCATACGACACAAATGGAGCTATAATAAGATATACAGCAACTAAAATATCACAACCCACGATATATAGTATAAAAAGAATAGCCACATATATGATGATAAATATATCATTAAATTTGCTATAATTGAGCAGCCATCTGGCCTTTTATCCCGTGGCTCGTGCCGTTCTCGTGCCCAGCGCGCCTGGGCGACCTGATCGAGGACCCGTGCGTGTGCACACTCAACATTTTTCTCCAAAACGCGTCTTCTTCTTCCTTGGGTTAGTAAAGATTTGCTACAAAGATAAAACGCGCATATAGCCAATATATTTCCGGCAATTTATGAACATGGCTTGAAATGGAGCATATTCAGTCACAGCTCTCTTGACTCAAGAGATTAACACGAAGAAGCTTGTATAGCGTACCTTTACGTCACACAAACGTACAATCATCCGAACGGAAAAAAACAAGTGTGCGCTTAAAGTTACACCAGCAGATGTGCATGCATTCGGCTTGGTTTATAGCGTGGGTTTTTCAATGAAACGGCCGTTGTTTACACATTATAGATGTTTTTATGCGTTTTTGCATTTCAGATGAGATTTAACTGGGGATGTCTTTGTATGCAGTTCAGTTTGCAGAAGTTAAAGTCAGTATTTGGAGATCTTAATAAAACAAGGATTCTCAATCATCTCTAAAGCTGGTGTTTAAGTGTTTAAAACATACATAAAATAAACATAAATATCGATGTGTGGCATTATTGGATTTATATTTAAACGAAGCAACACATATAAAAACAACCCGATGACTCCCATTGCACACTACAACACCCATTTGACTAACTTGTGATTTTAGTAACTAATAATTGTATTTTTGAACCCGTATATACGCGATTATCGTCACAAACGTGGCGGAGGGGTGTCTACATACAGTCCGCGTGATGCTGAGTGAGACGCGCACAAAGAACACATAGTCGCTAATTTATTCCACATTCATTCACTTTCGGGTTAAAAACATCACGAATGATGAATAATCTGGACAGTGAAATTCATGCAATATTAGTGGACAGCTGTTATCCTTAAATGCGCTGGTTTGCATCTTTGTCATGTCCAAAGTGATTTGATCCAAAACCTTCGTGAACAGTAAACTTCCATCCATCCATCCATTTTCTACCGCTTATCTCGGGTCACGGGGAGCCTGTGCCTATCTCAGGAGTCATCGGGCATCAAGGCAGGATACACCCTGGATGGAGTGCCAACCCATCGCAGGCCACACACACTCATTCACTCACGCACTCACACCCTACGGACAATTTTTCCAGAGATGCCAATCAACCTACCATGCATGTCTTTGGACCAGGGGAGGAAACCGGAGTACCCGGAGGAAACCCCCGAGGCACGGGGAGAACATGCAAACTCCACACACACAAGTCGGAAGCGGGAATCGAACCCCCAACCCTGGAGGTGTGAGGCGAACGTGCTAACCACTAAGCCACCGTGCCCCCCAACAGTAAACTTTATAAATGTAATTCTTTATAGGCGTAACAACTTAATTCGGAAGAGTGCATTTGATAACAACACATGTAGCTAATATCACACAGTCTCCCAGTAATCATTTTTGCAACACAAATATGTAATTCTGCTATACATTTCTGGATAACCCGAAATACGTTATTGCTTTGTCTTTTGATGATCAAGTCTTTATTTTCGCACTATTTAAAAATAACAAAACAACATACAGTCAACTGCAATGTAATGTTAATAAATCCACGTACAGCATATCATCCAATCTAAAATTTGTGACAAGATTGCTTCTGTTGGAGCATTTGTAATTTGTCGTAATATGCATTATTAGCCTTTAAATTTCAGTTAACACGATACTTGGTTGCATTAAATAATCCTCATAATTCACAACACAAATATGATTTTGTTTGCATATAGAGCTGTATATAAAGTGACTTTAAATGTCATTTTGAGCTAGTAATGACAAAATATTATCACGTTCTGTTTCTGGATGGAATTTCTTCCAGTGATCCCATGAATTAAAACTACTAATCTTTTGAAATGATCAGTTTTTTTGTATAATGAAAATGAAAATAGTTTTAGTTTTAAAAGCTTCTGAACCCATAATGGACATTGTAAAATATATTTACATTGTTAAATTCAGTCTACTATTTAACACGCTTTATTTTGGAAGAATCGTGTCATGTTTAGAATCAATGACTTCTGAAAATGATTCATGCGCATCTTGATGGTGTGGCAGTGTAACTCCTACATGCTAACCCACCATTTCAAGCACAAATCTTTTGTTTAACAGAACCATTCATTTACACAAAATACAGAAAGCAAAATACTGCTCTGATCGGATCTATTCAGTTCTTCAGATGGAGCACGCACGGCACACTACATGGATGAAGATGATTGCAACTGAAATGATTCTCTAAGGTCTTTTTTTTACACGACCAGCACAGCTACAGCAGAGGTTCACTGATGTCTGCGCGCTGAGGAACATCCCGAAGGCAACATCAGTGATTTGTGCTGATAAAATCTTTTCATTTACATGGATGTTTTTGGCAGACGCTTTTAGCTTGCAGTACATTCCATCTGTATATTTTAGTAAAGGTGTGTTGCTCGAGATCAAACTCATTTGAACACACGTGCGCAACAGGAACACAAGAAATAAATGAATGAAATGACACTTTAGATAAGAAATCTTCTCCTGGAAAACAGTTCAATCACCAGCAGGCAGTAAACGCACGCCAGTTAACGCCAGTGGCACACATACATTTTTGATGGTGGTGCATGTTTTTTCTGTGCGCTTGTCACCCTATTCCGTGCATCCCCCATTCGACCGAAAATGAAACAAAGAGAAAGAGATTTGCGTCACTCTATTTCCATATTCGGTCATATGTCTCGGACACAGACGCCGAGGAGTTTGGAAAGACGCGCCATGGAAGAAGTAACGCGATAGGGAGATGCGTGCAGCTGACAGGTGACAGGAGTGCATCGTAGGGGGTTTCGGGTTCAAATATGTGGCGCGCTGCCCTCTGATTGGCGCAACAGTCATCCATCTGTTCCGTATCCACAGCGGCGCGTGTCAGGCGCGTGAGATCACCATTGAGTTTGAACACTTTTAATAAAACCCTTTAGAATTTAGCATAGCTTATAAACAGTTAAAAACAGAGGCACGCAAAAGAAATAGGAAAGAAAGGAAGCCTAGAAAAAGAAAGCCTTTAAAACGGTAACAACATGCAAATGAGCTCGTTTTAAATGTTTAACAATAAGAGAGTTGTATTAACAACTCTCTTTTACCCTAAATCTTTCAAAACATTACATTACTATATTTTCGAACACTGTTGTAAAATCCTCTATTCACTGCCATGCAGCTTTACCTGTATGTTATGTAGATGATTGGGCAATAGTTTGTTGTATTTGTTGTTTGTCATATTGTACAGAGATGATTTAGCAGATGTTACCAGTGCGTGGCTTGGGTGCTCATCATGTGATGTGATGTGATGGGTTGTTTATCAGCGGGACAATATGTTGTGGTGTTCACCACCTGAACGAACATATCTTGCATTTAACAATATCTTACAAAACAATTTTAAAATGCAACTCTAACATCAGTGCGTAAAGACAATCGTTTGTTCACCAAAGATGAAACCAAAATGCATAGAAAAACATATAAATGTATATTTATTGCAATGTGTAATCATTGTGTTTTAATGTCTCTTCTAATGAATCTGGAAAAGATGTGTTTTATAGACGAATACAACGCATCGAGTTCTTTGAAAGATTGTTCATTATATTATACGAAAATGTATATCGCAATCAACCACAAGCACGTGCCAGTTGTTTGGTCGAAGCAAAAACATCAGTCAACAGATGGCCATGTTGGGACTGTCGGATCCTCACGTCATGGCATCCCCCTCTGCGTCCATCTAATGCACAATAACGAAAAAAGCTCCACCTTCCACGCCAAAGAGCCCTATAAAAGATCCCTGACAATCACCATGAGCACAAAACACTTCATCCCCCTCAAAAGAGCAGAATCTAGAGACAGAACATCATGACTCCCAACATCATGACAGAAGCTCAGTCTAACTCCTTCGCTTCCAGAATGACAGTAGCTCAGAGAAAAGAGGCTCATGAATTGAGAAAGGTGAGGAGGATTCTTTAATGAACACACGCCAGTCACGTTTTTGTTTCTTTCGAATATGTGAAAAAAGCATCACTCAAGTCAACTTTTTGTTTTTTTTCAGACTCTCAAGCCACTGATGGAAAAGAGAAGACGTGCTCGAATAAACGAGAGCCTCAATCACCTCAAAGCCCTCATACTGCCACTCGCCGGCAAAGACGTAAGTAGGCCTATCTCAACTTTTGTACTTGCATGGACACATAATCTAGGCCTAACGTCCAAACAAATGTCCCACATGTCTCTGATTAATATCCTCTTGTGTATATTTGTAGGTTTCACGCTATTCAAAGCTGGAGAAAGCAGATGTTCTGGAAATGACGGTCCGCTTCCTCGGAGATTTGCCGTCTTCATCCGCTAAAGGTGAGTTTTCCTCTCAACAGAACACATCTTTTCCCTCCGTTTCCAGCAAGTACATCTCAAAACGTGCAATCGTATTTATTGTTTTTTTTTCCTTCCTCTGAAAAGGTCAAACAGACAGTTTTAAAGAAGGCTACAAAGCCTGTTTCCAGCGCATCTCTGCTCTCCTGCCGCAGACCGGCCTCGACGGAGAAACCCGTCAGCGCGTCATCCAGTTTATGCAGGACTCAATGGTGTCTGCCACATCTTCCTGCCAAAACTGCTGCGCTCACAACTCCAGGATGATGCACCACAGACTCGTGAGTCTGAGGAACAACGGCTCCAGCTGCCCCGCGCCATCCTCCAGCCAGCAGCCGGACGCGCAACAGGCACCTGTGGACATGTGGAGACCCTGGTGACCGAACGCGCGCCGCGGAAACCTTCAGGGAAATACAACAACTTTGTACAGTATTTATATGTCATTGTAAGTGTCCGATTTTGAAATGTAAAGCCTGTTATTGAGATTACACGTAAGAATATTAAAAAAGATTTATTGTGGCTACTTTGTAAGTTAAAGTGAGCCAGCGACACAGATCACGAATGCAGTTGCATTCTGTGGTAATGATTCATGCAATCCTCGTCGGGGTTTAAAGATTATGGGTTTTAATCAACACAATGGTAAACCCCAAGGGTTAAAATGTATTTTGAGGTTTGCACAATTGACTTTATACCATTTGGTCTGTGCAAAGAAGTTGTAAACACTATGTGTTACAGATTAATAGCAAATGAATGTCCCTGAAGGAAACAAAATCACAAAAAGAATTGTGAAGCACCAAAAACAATAAAGACGTTTTTCTTTGAAGTTCTTCAGCCTTTGTTTTCTCTTTTGACTTTTGAATACGATTTGTTATGTTGTTTTTTACAGTATTAGTACACTATAAAGTGTGCCCATCTGCACCACAGGTCTGAATTTACATTACAGATAATGAGGCATGAGACTCTTAAAAAGCAAATGAATCAATTTCAATAAAGGCAATAAAGCTGATATAAAGCCTGTTATAAAGCATCACAGCATGATGTCCTTTAAAGTATGACGGATATTTCAGGGACTGGGCTCATGTGTTTTCACAAACTGTTAGAAATATATAATAAAAAAATATAGTATTGACTCTCTGCACAGTCAGAAAAAAGGTACAAGAGCACTCACTGCAGCGGCACCTTTGCACCATTAACAGGTATTGACAGTGCATATCAGTATCAAATCAAAGACTAGGAACCATATGTATATAATAAATATCCG
This sequence comes from Triplophysa dalaica, assembly GCF_015846415.1. NCBI lineage: Eukaryota > Metazoa > Chordata > Actinopteri > Cypriniformes > Nemacheilidae > Triplophysa > Triplophysa dalaica. The sequence goes on from NC_079559.1 coordinate 21,813,502, forward strand.
TCCATATGTACATTCTTGGATTTTAGATTTTGATTGTGTTTTATTTTGTGAGTTAGCTGTATTTTTTAGTTATTGTGACTTAAATCAAAAGCAAACTAACTGCAGTTTGGTTGATATTAATTGGAATGCACAATAAAAAAACATGATAAATCAAATTTTGGAACAAAATGAGCATAAAACTAACAAACAAAAGTTAAAACTCTAAAACGCTCTCACTGTGTGCTGCAAAATACAATCTGAAGAAAGTGCCTTTCAGAATGGATTATGGTGCTCAGGGTTTGCTCACAATAAAAGTGCATCAGGATAACAATACAATTTACAGTATGTGATCACACGAAATGTGCTGCATCTGTTATCAGTGACGTGCTGTCTGATCGACTCCATGGAGAAATTCACAAAAGTTTGTGTTCTTACACTGCGACATATGGCATTTTTAATAAGCATTTTTGTCTTGATTTTAGTGAAAAGATCTAAAATTTCTTAACTAACTGTACGATTACTTGACAAGAAACGCGACCTAAAATATTTAATCTTGTTCCATGAAAGATAATATAAGAATGAAGTTAATTTACGGTAAAAACAAGCAAAAAATCTGTCCATGGGGTGAGAAAAATACCCTTGAATTTAGTTTGATCTTTTTCTCAAGTATTGAATTCAAGTTTATTTTTCTCACCCCATGGACAGATTTTTGGTCTGTTTTTACCATAAACTGATTTCATTCTCTTTTTCTCTTTTAAAACGAGACCAAATATCTTTCTTGTGAAGTCATTGTATTTTGATTTGAGAATGGTTAGATATTTGTACTACAAAACAAGACAAACACATTTTAGCAGTTAACATCAATGATTTATCTGGATGATTTCATACACATTTTCTCATGTGTATATGGTTACATAAAGAAATTGCTTCTTTCACATTAATGGAAGACAATCATATGCAGAAAACAAGGCGATTAAAAGAGAGTATTGAATTGCTGCAGTGATATTGATTTTTAACAGTGTTTTTTATTGTCTTAGGTATCTGTAAAACAGCCACAGATGAGCTAATTGTAATTTAAATGTTTTAGCTCCATTTTTCTCTAGACTAAAATTCAAAGTTTATTGTTAAACAACAATGGAAGCTCATAATACACCTCCACAGGCTACATAAACACAGTGATGGGAATAATATATCAAACACAATTCTCATAAAAGACCAATGATAAAATACAGAATGCCAAGACTCCTGCTGCTGGTGACACTGTTTCAACTGTTAAAGCTGATTCAACAACTCTGAATTCTGGACAGGGTATTCTAATATATTTAGAAATGATTTTAGCTAAACACTTTATTTAGAAACGTTTTTTTATCTCCAGACTGTCATGGTTTTCTCTCTCTGTCTCTCTCTCTCTCTCTCTCTCTCTCTCTCTGTGTGGGTGTGCTTTCTGTTGGGGGTTCTGCTGAGGCTTGAGGGAGGGGTCTGGTTTTCTGAAAGGGTTGGTTTGAGTGATGCTAAGAGAACAGATAACAATGAATTCAGTTCTCAGATCCCAGTACACCGCATATCATGTCACAAACTCCTTTAGCATTTTTGGGCTAAAACAAGCCAGCATGGGTTAATTGACAACCCAACTGTTTGGTTGGTCCCTTTTGGACCCAAAACATAGTTAAAAATAACCCAACCATTGGACAGAATCAAACCCACTATTATGTGACACAATAATAAGAAAAATGTTCCACATGAACACTTGGTGAACAGAAATAAAACTGCACGTTGAAGGCATCTGGCGTGTTCAGTGTCACTACACAACATGTGATGAGCTAACTGATGCTGCGTCTCATTCAGCGCAACTTCAATTCTTCCAAAACAAGCTCTGAGCAGCTCCTTCATTTCATGCCCTGACTAAGAAACAAGAAAGTTTCAGTTACTTGTGTGTTTCTATCAAGTATTGAATTAGTAACAGTTCAAGTCACAAACACAATGACATCATCTGTAACATTTCGGGTTTATGTTTGGAAATTCTGCTTTTCTGTGACCTGTAGCTAATATCAATGTTCGGTCTTTAACACTGCAAAAATCTCATCTCAGCTCCAATCTCTTCAAAGGTTGATTCAGTTTCATTGTCCACGTTACACAGTTTGTCCATTGGGAATCAAAGGGAATCAATTCACTTCAAGATTTGTTCTCATCCAAAAGAGTCAAATCAACACTAATATATAATATAAAGCCCAACGAAGCAGATCAACAGTGGCTGGAGTCCATCAGAAAACAAACACACATGGGCAATTCTGTGAAAAATCAACCTTACCATGAAAAAACGGACACATGAAAATGAATATAAAGTAACTATTTGCTGTTTTATAAAGGGCCATCCCGTCTCCATTCATTGGGTATTATTGCTTCAGGATTGTGCATTTTATTTCACAGAAATCTTACAAAGTTTGTTGTCTCCGACAACGCGTTCCTTTTTGTTACATCCATAATGCATGTTTATTTCCAGTTTTTTAAATAGACTTTTTCTGATGTTTAGACTCTATCAACAAGGGTTCAGTGACATATAAACAGATGGTTCAATATAATCGTAAAAAATTCATTCTCTGAGAATTTTTATGTCACATCCATAACGCAAAATGTCACATCCATAACGCTGGAACTGCCCACATGCAGGCTCGGTCAGGGAAGTAATTAAAGAAACATGAGGTGGTTTAGGATTCCATCAGAAGTCAGACTGTGGACTGATATGACATGAGGTTGTTCATTATCTCTTTCTCTTTGGAGCTCAGGAAACACTTCTGTCTGGCAGACTGTAGGCACAATGAAACTGGATTTCAGTTATCAGGTGCGGGGGGCTGTGTTTATAGCTGGTGTGTGCTCAGAACGGCTCCTTGTTGTCTTCAATGACAATCTGTGCCGAGGTCTGTCAAGTGTAGAACCAAACATAGACTCTTAGATCTTCATTGTTCTGCAGTGAAACACATCAGGCTTTATGTTCATAGACCGAATGGTGGAATTACTTAGCTTTTGTGTAGATCTTATGTATCAATAAACAATTATCATTCAGCAATTTTCTTCCAGTAGTGAATAATCCAATAACTCAAACAATCTATTTTTGTCCAATATTTATTGTGATCTAAGTAAATAGTTTATGTATGAGATGAACAATTATTTTAACATCTCAGTTCATCAACTCTTTGTCTTCAGTATATGACCAATACTGTGTTTTTTCCTGGCTGTGAGAATGTCCATCTTATCACAATGTTTCAGCTCTGAGCTTTGAGGGAGCAGTGTGTGTCTCTGCCAGTTATAGAGGTTATCTATTGGCAGTGTTGGGTGTAACTAGTTACTTAGTCATTAGTTGCTGTAATTTCAATTCAATTCAATTTATTTATATAAAGCTTTTCACATTGTCTATTGTTCCAAAGAAGCTTAACAGGAGCGAATAGGAAAAACAGAAAAACACAGAAAGGTAAAACACAGCACAGTGCATGGGGTATATAGAACAAGCAAGATAATTCAAATAATTAATATCTGATAAATAAATAGATGTAGTCTCCAGGTTAGCAAGCCAACACTGCCCTGCTGTACTGCCCTAATTTATTTACTTTTCCCTTGAACAAGTCCAGTAAGGGATTACTCTTATTGTTTTCTGTAATTGAATTACATTTACTTCTGATGTAATTAAACTAAATACTCTCTGTAATATATGTGTGTGCAATAGTGTAATTGACATCAATACAATTTACAGACTTTGGTCAGTTAATAACACTACTTTATGTCGTTTTATATTATTTATTTGAATGAATTAAAAGAGAGTTTCATGTCTATCCCAGAATCAATTCTACTCAAGGTTGATGTAGGATATTAAATTCACATTTATGCATTAAGCGGACGCTTTTATGCAAAGCGACTTAAATTGCTTTATCCATACATTTTACATAGGTATGTGCAATCCCCTGGTATCGAACCCGTTGTTATCACAATGCGCTTGCCACTGAGCTACAGGAAAGCTATAGGATATAGGAATCTTTATCTAAGCATATAGAAAGTAATTAGTAATAAGAAATTCAATACTTTTTGGAGAGAGTCATTTGTAGACTTAATGACACTATTGAATATGTAATTAATAACTAGTAATTCATTACTTTTTCAGAGTAACTTACCCAACACTGGCTATTGGTGCTGGAAAGACCATATTAAAGAGATATTTCAGCCAGAACACAACATTTCCCCATGTTTTACTCTACTATTTTTATATGACTTTATTCTGTCAGAAGAATGCAGTGGGAGTTATAATACCACGTATCCATTTATTTCCAGCTTTCCTTTAGCTCAGTGGTAAGAGCATTGCATTAACAGGTTCAATCCCAGGGGACTGCAAATTCCTATATGTATAGGATAAAGCAATGTAAGTCGCTTGCTTCTGCCAAATGCCTAATTGTAAATGTAGCGTAAATTTCCAAGTTGTAGAATGGGAGTCATTGGGTGTTGACTTTTTGAAGGTCCAAAAACTATCCATCGATCAAAGAACTGCACGAATCGGCTCTGCTGTCTTAACAGAGGTCTTCTGAAGCCAATCCATGTCTAAGAGGAATATCCATATTGACAACACTATTAACGTTGATGTCTACCTTCCGTAATTCCCCGGAAAATCATGTCTAAGGTTCACACTCAGCTAAGAGTTAACGGAAGTTAGACATCAACGTTAAAAGCACTGTCAATATGGATAAATCTCTTTGAGAAATGCATGATCTTTGTTAAGACCACGGAGTCGTGTCATGCAGTTCTTTGATCGATGGATGCAGTTTTGGAGCTTCAAAAAGTCAACTACCATCCACTCCCATTCTACAGCTTGGAAGTAAAAGGATACAAGGTATTATAACTCCCACTGCATTCTTCTGACTAAAGAAAGACATTTTCAGTCAGGATACCTTGAGGGGGAGTAAAACATGGGGAAAAGTTGTTTTGCCTCTGAAATTACGCTTTTAAGAAAACGGAGCCATGTCGAGCTGTTCTTGGATTGATGGATGCACTTTTTGGTGAAGCTTGGACAACCTAGAATACATGGTATTATAACTCAGACTGAATTATTATGAAAGACTAAAGTCATATACAAATAGGATGCCTAGGGAGAGTAAAACATGGGGAAATGTTGTTTTCTGGCTGAAACATCCCTTTAGGAAGACTGTATGTGTAGATTTTCTAACCATGTTGTGCCTAAACTGTGGCTTCTGTTGTCATACTCACAAGCAATGAAGATATACTGTGAACTGGATGTCTATGTCTATACTGTATATTATCCAAAGGATCTTTGGCTTAGCCAATCAGAATCATGAAACTTCACAAATGAATGTAAAGCAGGTTGGCATGTGGAACTCCTCGTGGAAATTCTGCTGGCAAAACTACAAACAATAGTTCTTCAGCAAAACTTTCTTCAATTGACTCCATTTCTGACTGCTTTTCTTCATTCATCATAACTGGTCTATGGGTCTTTACTGTACATTCTCCTACTAGACATTGGAAAAGTTTAAACATTTGTGTTTGTTTGTGTGTGTGTTTTAGAGAGAGGTAATGAAACTTACTAAATACAATTTTTGACCTGAAAATACAAACATGCCTCTGTGTTATGAATGCAATATGTCTGGAGTAGGATCGGCTCATATCGGCACGGCTGTGATTAGGTCAGAGGCACGAGTACAGAAGACAATCACTGCCCCTGATATAAGAGCACTATCACAGGACAAGTGTGTTCATAAATCAGAAACCGTGGTGATAACGGTGGAATTTCTCATGGCTCTCAGCCAATCAGATTTGAGAACAAGAAAGAACTGTTGTTGGAATTTCACTAAAATATGATCAGTATTTGTCTTCACACGTATAAATAATCACCGGGTTTTGACAGGACAATGTTGGAAACGTCGAACAACGACGTGATGGAGGATGCTGTGAGTGGTGCTGTGATCAGTGTTTGCTATGTCACGGGTGGTTTCTATCCTGGTGGTTTAGACCCTGCCTCAGAGAAGGAGCTAAAGTGTTCCTCCAAAAAGCTTCTCCAGAACAAAAATTACGACTGTTCCTGCGATGCAAACACAACAAAAAGCGAATACTTCCAGCAAGTAATTGTGGAACTATGAAATGGTTTTTGTGGTCTGAAAGCCCACACTCATGAAGGGTAACAAACAAAAACCAGTAGATGCAACATCGCAGTGAAATAAAGTGCACAATCATCTTTCTAAAGGCCAGCGGCAGCATCTTTCACTCCTGGTAGATTTTGCTGAGCACTCTCAGGAGGTTTAGCCGTTGATGTGACTGCTGAGGTATTAGCTAACCAAGAGAGGTCTTAAGACATTTGGACTCTCAAGAATTTTTAGGTGTAGACCATTTTCACACAGTCCCTGTTGATGCACCTCCTGACATCTAGAATGAGTTTTTAAGGTGTTCAGACAGAGTCAAGTTCTCATCACAGCACCACACCTTCAGTTTCTGGACTTCATCCCTGTAGGCAGATTCCTCAAGTCCTGACGTCACTCTGGTATCATCAGCAAACCGAATGATGCTGTTGTGTGTAGAGTTTGTAGAGCTAAGCGTCATGTCGGAGGAGAGGTCTCCAAATCCTTTCTCCAGAAACAAGAAAGGTCCAGTTCAGATTATTTGCTGAGTATGTCTGGTATAATCATGGAACGCCAAGCTGTTCAAGATGGTTTAGTGCAGTGTGAAGGGCTGTGCTGATGCCATTTGCTCTGTATTTGTAAACTGATGTTGGTTTTAGGTTGGGGGGAGGCTGGATTTGATGTGTTGTGAAACCAATTTCTCTCTCAAAACACTCTCCCAACCGAAATGTCATCTGGGATACTCGATTCTTCGAAGGTGTGAGAAATGTTTCTTTGGTTATCATTATTTTAAATGATTGTAGTGAAAATAAATAATGATATAAATAAAATGGTTTGATTCTGAGGATTTTTGGAGAAAATAAAAAAGGTTAACCTAATAATATAAGTTAACCCAAGTTAACCCTGAGTAAAAAAAGACAAATACTGTATAAAAGTCTTGACCACCCAGCAGTTTCATATGATGACCACATAATCATGTATGTTTAATGAGGGCTGTCATTCCAAACACTGCATGTAACCTACTCATCACATTCAGTATAAGTGATGTTTTGTTAGTGTTTGTCGAACACATACGTTTCTATGTTACCTAAGATTAAAGGTTAAAAATGGTAAAAGACTGATTTAGCTTGTGTAGATGTATAAAACATGCATGCCTAACCAAAACCAAAACCCGATGACAAAGTCTGTGAATATAAAAGCATTAACAACACAACAGGTTTTATAAGACTGCCTAAAAAGAGTCTTAACGGTCGTTAACTGTCAGTGTCCAGTTCCCCCCAACTCGTTGGGTTTCCACTACACACAGTATAGGCTCATCTTGCCGAATCCCGCTCTACCTCGTTCCCACGTGCTGGAATGAGCTCAGACAAAAGGTCACTGTATGTAAGTGTTCGCTCTGATGATCGCACAGATGGAGTACCCACGCTAAAATACTCAGAAGAACAAAAAGACTTGCAACTGAACACATCAGGAGTAAAACACCCGCATGACACGCTCTCAATACAGAGCCACTGGGGAATGAGGGCGCGTGCAGGGCACGTACTGATCACCCGACGCGACACAGACACTCTGACGCACCCTTGTGTCCATTCTGATAGTCCTCACTTAACTACAAATAAATAATTTCTGTAAAAATACACTTCTTAAAAGAAAATATACTTCTTAAAGAAAAGACATGTAAGACGACCAGAGGTAAAAGAAAGCATAAGAAAAATCAACCGTTGCGCATTGTTTGCTGCTCATTTTGTGCGTACGCGCTTTTCCTACTATTATTTTAATAACAGACTACGGATAATGCACGATTTTATATAAAACAATATACCATAAACGCTGCACCAGGACGCTGCGTGAATATTAAGGGAGCCTTTCATATTCAATAAACGTTATATAGGCGAAAGGGACAGTGGGGTCTGTGCGCAAAATAAGCGAATAACGCTTCTCTTTTTGTCTGATCATTTGTAATCCAAACCATTGGCGAGGCTCGTGCAGATGGGTCACGGACGCCAGAAATGCTTTTTTTAAATAATCAAAGACTAGAAACTTAAGGACGGGAGAGGGAAACAAGCTAGGGCATCACCAAAAGGGGGGTTAGATGATAGGAGGCCATCTGGAGACCTCACCACGACGCGTGCTGGACGCGTGGATCCCATGGGGCAACGAAGTCCTAACAGAAATGATCTGACAATTTACGTTGGTTCAAACGGCTGTTTGTGTTTAAGACAGTTTAAAACAGACATGGATTCGCGAACGCACAAACGTAACAAACATGGAATTTACTCAAACCACAAAACAGCAATTACAAAATACATCCACGTGGATTATTTTTGTGAAAATGATAAAACAAGATAAATGTGTATTCGTCTGACATTTGCCCAATGAAAGGATCACATATGGGTTTCTGTGGTGATTTGTCGTTTTGTTGGGGGACGCGTGCGCCCAGCCCCTCCCCCGTGGATGCCGGTGATACAGGTGTAAACCAACGTCATCATATAAGAAAAAAACTATTGTTGATCACAATTTACAGACAGATGTTACGTTAAAACGGCTTGGCTTGGGAATCTGTCTGTTTATTTTAAATTATGAATGCCCATCCCACCCTGAACCAATCTTAACCCGGCGTTCTCGTGCGTCATCAGCGACCCTTTCTACTCTTGCATTTATGATTAAACAATGGGGGAAATGTTGTCATTAAAACGCTTAAATAATTAACAACATATGAACTGTTATTGCGTCTTCTGAGTGTTATAAATGGCACGTGGAAACTACTATAAAATATATACTTTTATATCAAAAATAATAAAAATAGCATAAAAAAACTAATAACTACAACAATACTATAGTAGTTTTAAATAATTGTAAATAATACTTGATCCATTATACCAAAAAGGATTACAGATAAAGATAATAAATAACGACTGGACCAAATAATGTTGATTTATAAACGCATTTAGAAAAAGCAGATTGAGACTAAGTTAGTTGTATAGATATATAATTTATACAAGACGCTACGGACGCGTCCTTTTGTTCTGCATTCTGAAGTTATTTGTTCAGATGGGTTTGACAGAGGCGTGGGGGCGTTCCCGGGATGCGCCGGTCACAGATATAAACCCCGCGCGCAGACGGCCAGTTCAGCACAGCCAGATCTGCTCTCAGACCTTCAGCATGACTCCAAACGCCACCGTTGCACCTGCCCCGTCTTATGTGCCCCGCACCGTGGCCATGAGAAAGGAGGCAAACGAACAGAGAAAAACCCTGAAACCATTAGTGGAGAAGAGACGCCGAGCGCGCATCAACGACAGCCTCAACCGTCTGAAAGCGCTCGTCCTTCCTCTCACAGGCAAAGATGTAAGTGTTTTTAACACGTTGAAAAGCGACATATACAACACAAAGTGCTGCATTATTTTGGTGTAAACATTGTTTCTTAACCTTGCGTTTTCTCCATTTCAGAACCTGCGTTACTCCAAGCTGGAGAAAGCCGATATTTTGGAGAGGACTGTGAGATTTCTGAAGGATACCCAGTCTATTCCATCCGAAGGTGAGATTTCCTTCAACACATTTAACGTTTAAATTTACATATGGAAAATGTTGGTTTGAAATTCCCGCCACAGTCATCTAAATTCGATGTGTTTTTTGTCTTACAGACAGTACTGTTAGTTTTGAAGAGGGCTATAAAACCTGCCTGCAGCGCGTTTCTGCGCTCCTGCCGCAAACCGGCCTGGATGCTGACAAGCGGCAGTGCGTCAACGCGTTCATCCAGCGCTCCATGAAACCAAACAAGCCAGCCTGCGAAAACTGCTGCGCACAGAGCTCCAGATTCATGTCACAAATACAAGAAAAACTGTTGAACCTCAAATCAAGCAGCTCGAGAAACGCCGACAAAAGCATCTCCACGACTCTCTCGCGAGCTCAGCCTTCAGCGCTGATGCCCGATGCTCAAGTTTGGAGACCTTGGTAGAATCATCCATACAGAGGACTCATGCTACGATCCTTCAGCTCAAACGTGTACATATTTACATGTAGTCTTTAGAATCGTGACAAGTTTGATGAAATGTACGATTCATCAGGTCACGCATAAGTATTGAATACTTGTTTATTTCCAATTCGGTGTATAGCGGAACGGATCCGTTCAGTCAGTGCGTTTTGTTTTTTTATCAGATCCTGCGCGTAACGTGTATATATAACGCGGTTACATTCGCTCCCGTCTGGTCGGTGCTCTCGAAAACGCCTAAGTAAAACCCCAAGGGTTGTTCTTTGTAAAACATTTGCTCTTCACACTATGGTGGGTCGATGCAGATTATTTCTGTAAACACACTGTGTTATTCACTAAAATCTCTTTTGAGGGGATGTGCTGTGTATTGTATTGTTTATTCATTGTGTCAAGCCACACTTTATAATAAAGTTTATGGGCTACACAGCTCTTTGTGTCATGCATCGTTCTTTCAAAGAAAAAGTCTAAACAAAATGAATGAAACAACAGTGCAACGTGCTGCACACATGTCTTGAATCAAACACAAGCTACTGGAAATTATTATTGGTTGTCATCTGTCCTATGTGACAAATAATGCCTTCAAGCGGCCGCGCAAAGTGTAACAATAACATGGATTATGGCGCGAACAGGAAAAGTCTTACATTACGTCATACATTTTTGATGTTGTCTGTGGTCACGTGTAGATGTATGGAGCGTCGCTTTGGATGAAAGCGTCTGCTCAGTAAATGTGTATATTAATCAGTTAAATATATATTATTCCGTTACAGCTGCCGCCTCATTTAGTTGAACACGCGGTCTCTGCTGCCACCTCTCGGTGGATTGATCAACATTTCTTGGGGTTATTTAAACACGAACTTCAACCATTTCCCACGACACATGAATTTGCAAACACAATTTAAAACGCGTGTAGGGTAGTTTTAATAAAGAACAGTCTAAATGGAGGTAGTTTAAGCACTTTTGTCAACTAGCTTCGGGCAACAGACGAAAGCTACAGCCGCGCACACGAGTTGACTCGAGTCAAGCTTCTTAAGTGGGAGATTTTCAGCGCGTTTTTTAACACAAGTGTCTGTAAAATCCGACTCTGGCTAAGGCTAGTCGATTTATAGTGTTATCTGTGTTATTGAGGGGATACGTAATCTGGCGGGGTGTAAACATTCTGCACAACACCGGTAGAAGCGCAGCTCCGCCTGGCTCAGTGAGTGCTTCATTGCGGCACGCAGCGATCCGGGTGGAACATCGACACCAGCCGAACACACGACGGATCATGTCTGCCTCTCAAGCGACACCTTCCATCCAGATCTGCAGGTAAGATCTTCATCTTTACAATGAAGGAACGAATGAATGACACGAGTTCAGCTTCGATCCTGTAAAATTCACAGTCCGCACTACACACAGACGAATTATACATCTGACAGAGAATAAAAGCCGCACGAGCCCGAGGAGATGACTAACGTTAAAGGGTTCAGAGGTTCAGATGTGTGGTCTGACGAGGTTTGGGAAACCGCTGCCGGTGGTGCAGGATTGAGATGTCGTATGTGAAGATCAACATGAAGCAGAGACCTGAAACAGGAACATCCGGGATCATCAATGATGTTATTATATATATGTTTAGAAGTCATAAAGGAGGCGATGACTTTATTAGCGGAGCCTATTACAGTGCTCTATCCGGACTTTCTTTAAAACAAACATACGAGACATGTTAGATTGGATTTTGATAGCAAGATTCTGTTTATAACATTTGCGTCAGGATTAAACGTTAAAAAAACGCGTCCAATCTGTTTTTACAGGAAACTGCCATCGCCGTCAGATGTTCGAGTGGCGCCATCTTGTGTTTCTTAGTGGCATTAAAAAGTGGTGGCATACTTGAGTTACACCCGTGATGACGTGCAAACGACCCAATCGAGTCGTGTGTAGGTCATACTGTGTTTGGATGTTTGTTTGAAGCTTTCAATTGACACGCGCGTGTGTGTAATATGACATGTGTCAGGGGTGTAGTGTAGTTTTTTTAGTGAGATCCCCCGACCCACTCACCCGTCCCAGATCAACAACCCATGAGCACCACCACACTCACAAATGCGTAGAGTTTGCCTCTATATGTAATCAAAGCATTCTGAAAGATTTATCGCATGCAAGATTTCAATCGCCACAGCTGGTTTTGTTCATCACTGTCTAAACCAGTCAGTTAAGAGTTACATGAGCGTTAGATGGTATATGTATACAATCCCTAAAGCACAGGTGATCCATGTGAAAGCCCAGTTATAAAGTCATTTATTTGTGATGTACTATTTCTGCATAAACCCACCCTGCTTAAAAATAGTATCACATTATTTCTAGCGGCTCAACGGTCAAGAATATCCCGTAAAAGTAGAATTAAGTTTCTGATTTAGTTTGACTAAGGCGTGTCAAAGATTTACAGTAAATCATATTGAAATAAATGGTTAAAATCAAACTCTGATGCTCGTCACTAACAGGCCTAACGTAACTAGATTTTAAGGCTAGTCTTCACACACTGGGTCACATTTAGGAGTGCATGTTACGCCCATTTTTGACATTGATTGTTAACTATGATAATTAACAATGAACATTTGTGAAGTGTTATCAAGCACCAGTTAAACTAACGTTTGTGAAGTTGGCTAGTTAGATACAATTTAATATGAGAACAATCCCCTGACAGTTATGTTATTGATAACACATATCCTCGTTTTATTGATAACTACGCAGTGGTTTTAAAGTGTGTGTGGGGGATTATCAGCAGAAAGTATACACCGGCGAACAGAGTGCACCCCGGAACTATCGCTGGGCACCGCGCACATAACGTAGAATCAGCCTCGTCGGACTCATTTTGTGTAACACCTGCTGCATCAACCGAAGCGCCAGTAGATTCATGTGCAGGCTGATGAGTAGTTTAAATCATCCTTTTGTTTCATATCCCGTCTGCACCAATGGTCCAAATGTCAGTGCGTCGCCTTTTTCTGACACAACACGATTTTGTTACGTATCATCGCGCTTTCGTATGTGTGTGTACGGAAATGCTTTAAGTTATCTTTTCTAGTGGCTGTACGACGTATAGCTGCGGATCACGTAGACTACACCACACATATGCTGCTGGCTAATGGCTAATGGAAACTTCAAAGAGACAACGCCTCAGAACCCGAATTCTGGACTCATCTAAATATATTAAATATATTTCACTGTTTAAAATGAAACGTGTGTAATGCATGAATTGACGTAATAAGCGCCCATTCTGCTCTTCAAATTTAACATCAAAAACCTTTTGTCCAGTAACGTCCATCGTTAATGACATCGATTAGTCATCCGGCTCCGCGCTGATGAAAGTAACTCATATCACGTGACAGTGACGTCTCTGCTTATACACAGTGCAGAAAAAATTAATACGTCATAATTTACCAAATCCTTACAAACTCCTGTTTATCGTTCAATTAAAAACTCATCTTACTTCTTTTAGTAGCCTAATAATATGACATAAATAAAATGCACTCCCGATAATTAGCCATTATTAGACATTGTTCATGAACTATGGTAACAGTAAATTATGTTAATAATTGTATTAGTTGTAACGTCTGTAGAGAATAAACACTCAAGACACACACACACATACTACTGTTGCACAGAGACCAGGTTTACTCAACAGTGAATAATACTCTACACACACTGCATGAGGATCTGTCATTCACAACTAGACCTTCTTTGCTAATATGCAACGTTGTTTTGAGCGCGGTGTTCTGCTTCTGAGAGATGTCAGACGTCCTCGCCATTATTCACATATTCTCAGGTAACATGTTTTTGTAGTAGCTACTACCGAATGCAATAAAACGTATTGGAGACACACACTTGAAGCTACTTCTCTTTACAGTAACTTTGTGGCGTCAGTCTGTGTTGTTTGAAAAGGTAAAAGCGAATAGAAAGTGAATAAACGGAGTGCAGAGGGACAGACGGGGAATCTATGATCTGTAGCTAGTGCTCTGAGGCAGATAACACAACAACACATTGAAAGATGAGGCACAAACTCAACACAAAAGTTCCCTCCCTTTATAAATCTGGCACAGGTAGTTTAAGAATATTGGATTCAAATAAAGAAATGTGGAGGAACACAGCACAATTCAATGGTTTTTGTTTAAATAAACTTTATGTTTGGGTTTTTTAGGACATTTTGAGATATTTTATCTGGATATTTTACTACATGAATGATAGTTATTACATGATCTGCAGTATCTAGTGTGTTACAACTTGTGTCATCAGAAATATTTCAACAGCATTCCTGTTTCTTTGTAAAACCGGTTTGGTTGCTTAGAATGAAGAAGTTCAACAGTCATCTTATAGATGTGTTTTGCGGACGCACACAATTTGTTTCATACTAACTGTATATTTATGTGAATGCCTATGAATATTTTCTTGTATCTGAATTAATTCAATGAAATCAAAACTAGTCATCAGTCATTAATTCTTTGCGAGGTCTACAGGAAGTTGAGGTTGGCCACGTACTACATTTGGAATGTGTGTTATGTAGGAAAGACACACCTTCAACACCCACATCTGACCATAAGATCAGTGGATATCATGCTGCAGCGTTGCTGTTTTCTGTGCCACTGCAGAGACTGATTTCACTGGCAAAGAGTGTTTGACTGAAGGTGGGCGGAGTCTGAGTCAGTGAAGCGTTTATGATGACATCATCACGGCCAGTTTGTACAGTAATGACAGGTGATGATGTGTGACTGTAGTCACTGTGAGGCAGTGTATCAAGAGTTGGTCATTTAACCCGTGAGACGTCTTCGATGGCTTCTCTTCAGCTCACCAGGTACAGTCACACATCATCACTGACACATGAGTCTCCTTCTGTTTGTAGATCATGTTGATTTTAAGAGTTTGATATTAAATGGTTTATAGAAAGGATGGTGTGATGACACAACACAACAACGGTTCAGAATTCAACGTTGGCTTTATTTGTGTTTATAAATGCTCGTTTTAAGACCGGCGGGTCCTCATAGTCTCGTCAATGAATAGGAAACACTGCAGACTTTGGTGTAATCTCAGGTTATGGTCAATTACCAGAGTGTAAAAACACAATTGTTATCATAATGATGTACTGTAGAAAAGCTGAATCGTGCCAGTGAAAAACAGAACATGTTCTTTATACCCCCTGTGATGAAAGCTAGAGTGTAAAGCCACAGGCTTTCCTGTTGCTCAGTGGTTAGAGGATGGCGCTAACAACACATAAGGTTGTGGGTTTGATCCCAGGAGATTGCATAGACTTGGAAACAAATGTATAGGATAATGCAATGGAAGTCGCTTTGGATAAAAGCGCCTGCCAAATGCATAAAAGTAAATGTAAAGCTAGAATTCATATGTGAAGACTGTATTTGTGATGCTCTTATAGGATCATGCGACCTGATGATGCCAACATTGTTGGAAATGTTCATGGTGGTACAATCCTGAAGATGATCGAGGAGGCCGGGTGCATCATTGGGACGCGCCACTGCAACACTCAGACAAGGGTGAGCGGGAACACTCTGCATTTGGACATTTTCAAAGAAACCTCATGTTTAGTGTAAAGCTTTATGTGTTACTTTTATCAAGATTGATGATGCAACGAGGAAGCAGAATGTTTTTAAATCTATGTCAGACGTGTCATGTACTCTTTAGTTAACAGATAAATGTAGCTATGGAAGGCATTCAGATCAGATCTCTGGCAACCTGTCAGGACCAGAACAGAATATCTGAATACACGCTATGAATGGGAATGAAGTTTCTACATAAGGTTTACATTCTTAGAACAGTTACGATGTTTGTGACAATGTGTGTTGCGATGGACTATTATGAGATTTATTTTTTTAATATGATTTCCACAATATAGAATATTACAGGGCGGGCATCATCATTCCCAGTTTGTGTAGAAGACGCTGGTGTGAGTCACCCAGTACACCTGTTAGGTTGACTGAGATCATCTTCATTTCCCAGTTGTCGCACAAAATGTTGCTAGCGAAGGCATTATTTGGAGAAATTCAACATGAAAATAACACCATTTTCTTTGGGCTGCTAGGATCGCTGCGTAGCGGCTCTGGCCCGGGTGGAGCGCACTGACTTTCTTCATCCCATGTTCATTGGTGACGTGGCTCACGTGAGCGCGGAGATAACCTACACGTCCAAGCGCTCGGTGGAGGTGCAGGTCACCGTTCTGTCCGAGAACATAGTCACAGGTCAGTGTGATTCTCCTCATCTTCTACTTACCGAACACAAGAGAGAGGTTAGCAAGAATGTTTACATCCTCGTCTCATTTACGAGCAGTTCAAACACATAACCTTAAACATTCAACTACATTGAACATTAGCCATCAGAGCAAGAGTCATGTTTCACTGCAATGATTGTCCTCAGCTTTAGTCTGTTCACGAGACATCAGTGAGAATCAATGGTGTTCAAGTCAAATCGGATGCGCTGTCAAAAATTGTTTATTAAACCAACGCTTCTTACAAACGAGCAAACATCACAAGAGATTAGTCAACAAAAAAACATACCACACAATACAAGAGTTCAATGTCATGTTCCTGATCTCATTGATCACAATCACAAATGTCTAGTTTCAGTCGTCAAGACAAGGTTTCAGGCAAGCAGCAGAGCAGTTTCTCTAAAACAAACAACACCCAGCACTGAACTCATGGTTTGACTCTTTCGAAAGTAAAGTGTGTTATCTTCACAAATACTGTGTGTTCTGCACAAAACACAAACGTGTGGAATGTTGTTCATGACTTCCTCATGCAGATGTTATGAAAGATTCGGGCAGAAGGTGTTGATGAATGGGTTTTCTGGGTTAAAGGTCTCAGGGGGTCTGTCAATACTAAACGGTTCATCACCACAGGTGTCAATCACAAGATCAGAGCCTGTTCAGACATATTTTATAAAGATATTTCTTATTCCTAAAGCTGCTGTGTTATTACTAAACAAATACGTGTTGACTAAACGATTTATTTGAAGGCAGAAGAGAATAGAAATGATCCTCAGTTTATCCGACCAAAAAATCCGAGTGTACTTCTGTGATCTGATCTCAGGATGGCGCTGTAGCACAATGAAGTTTTCTTTTGTTGTTACATCATGTGACGCTAGAGTATAGAGAGCTGTAGAAGAAGGAATTCATCCCCGAAAACAGAAATGAGCCTCATGAGATTGCTTTGTTTAGGACAGTGAATGAAAGATTAAAGAGCAGTGCAACTGAAGGAGACATGCAGGGCGGGCAGAAGAAAGTGTAGGACCAAAAGAAACGAGTGAATCCCTAGGCACATGTGTTGTTACCACAGCAACAGGGCTGTGATGATGTGACAGGCGGCGTGGGCGAGGGATGTGAGTGCATGTGAAGACTGAACTATAAAACAGGACTATATTTCACACACATCAGTGACGGGATGAAAGCGACTTTCTGTCAATAACAAAACACTCAAAGGTTAAACGTCTGGACACATGTTCAGAATCATCTGCTTGATGTTTAGACAGGTATGGGTTACTGACCACCTGAGGGGTCCCGGGCTTCACGAGTGCTACAGAGAACACAACGATTAAAACAAATGTTTATCCAAGTTTAATATATGGGTTGCAAAGCCTCCGTGGAGACCCTGTCAAAAATGACATGATCAACAAATCACGGCAACATATGTTTTATGTTACTTTAACTTATTCAATTAAATGTAACTTAATAACAGCTCATTTAAATTTCATTTCTGAATCTTGTGCTTGATGATTTGATGTGTCACAGGGACTTTTATGCTGAGAAATCATTTTATATTTATGTGATGCATTAAAAACGAGTATATTTGACAGTTAGTTTGACAGATGTGTGTTTCACACGCCTTAATTTGGTCCATTGTTAATTTTTGCTGTGTAGATTTTATTTGACTTCTATAAACCCTGTACAGATGATTTTTGACGCAGAGTGAGAACTGTTTGATGTGAACTGTGACTGCGCAGTGGAGGGAAAGAAGGGAACAACTGTGTGAGGGGCCCTTTGAACTCATAATCCCTCCCTGTGTATGTAGAGTGCACCTGACAGGAATAATAATATCATTACACGGCATTATTCTGTTTCTAAATCAACAACAAGTCATGAAAATATACATCGAATCCAGATGTTTACTTCATCTTAATTCTGATGAGCATCATAGACAGCACATATGAGTAATATTTCATTTATTTCTTATCTGTAATGCATCCGGTGCACATCACAGGGTAACATTCTGTTGTTTCTCTCTCTCTCTCTACACGTGTTGTGTGTCTTTAAAGGCTTGTGCGGAGCCGTGGGGAATGAGGGCAGACTTTATGTGCTTCTGTCACGTTAACTTAACATCACGCTCCAGCAACACAGGCAGCGGCGGTCACAGAGAGAGACTGCAGAGAGAAGCCGTCTGCACACACAACCAAAGCTTTCATCTTCTTTTACTTCTTCTTCTGTTTAATTCTTTAACAGTTGATATGGGTGCTGATATCTTAAAATGACCGGGAATGATAAATGAGGATATGAACTCTACTTTAATGATAGCAAAGAAGATGTACACAAAAACACACAACAATAACATTTTATACAATCCGTTGATGAAGCAAATACAAAGAATGATTTTCAACCCCCATCCATCAACTATAATCAGCAGACAGTTAAGAGGGAGAGCTCAGAGGCTTTTTTCATCTTTGTGTAGATTTGTGAGCTTAAGGCCATTATGTGACTCTTCTCTAGAAGAGAGAACACACACACACATGCGCACACACCCCGTCAGGGTCAATCATATCAGCATGGTCTCTTCAGGGGTCTCCTTCCTCTCAGTGCAGGGGCCTCAGTAATGACATCATCAGCAGAACAGCCTCCTTTCCCCCCCGCCCCACACACATCATCATCATCATACTGACATCACAAATGTATCTAGTTGAAAACTTAACACTTTTTAACGAAAGAAATACATTAGTTACTGGATATATAGCAGTGTGTGTATTCCTGAATGTTCTGTTAGTTTAGCTTCACCATCTGTGACCAAAGAAATGCCTAGCAACTTCATACTCAACTCAACTTTATTTATAAATTGTACATGAGACATATTTACTATGAGCAAAACATTTAAAGTTATACCTGTAAAAACAAGAAAAGGTGAAAACACAGAAGACAGACATACACACATACAAACACTCCACACACACAATATTCATACAAACTTACACACATAGACATAGACACACATGGACACGCAACGACAAACACGCACAGTGAAAGCACACATTAAAGATAAAGGAGAGTGAAACATAGGTTATATATTAAACAGACTATAGAATTCCAATTTTCAAGTTTTACATAACTACTATTGCATATAGGATAGTAAAGCAGTTGGCTTCAAAACACCACTCGAGAAAAAATCCCTCAGGAGAACCCAGGACCAACCAGGGGATTCCAGTTCCCCTCTGGCAAAAGCTGCTGCCTCTGCACAAGCTCGACAGTGCTTGCACATCAAGGCTAAAATGAAAAATAAATAAATTTACTAATAAGGTAAAATATAGATTTAAGATTATCATTAATAATCTAAGAGCATTTGAAATTTTGAAGAGAAGTCGTGTCAAGTTACCGCTTCCTTCTTTATCCAGCTCTATCATCTCAGCTCTTGTCAGGTCGGTGCTTCCCATTCTCTGCTCTGCCATCAGGTCTGGACATGAACTGCATCCTGCTCCCTGTGGTAACCTCTGAACAAAGAGACAAGACTGGCTGAGAGTAGAGTACTGTTGTGAACTCTTTGATGCAACAAGTACATCAGTTGTTGTTGGATGTGTTCCTGGTTCTGGTTGATCAACTAATGAAGCCGAAACCCTCTGAGGATTAATATTATGGAAGTGTAGTGTATGCAAGATTAAAAAGATGCGTCTTTAGTCTAGATTTAAACTGACAGAGTTTGTCTGCCTCCCGGACCGTGCAGGGAAGAACATTCCAAAGTTTAGGAGCTAGATAGCAAAAGCATCTGCCACCTGCACTTGATTTTGAAATTCTAGGTATTACCAACTGACAGCATGCCTGAAAACATAATGCATGTGGAGGACTGTAATACAAGAGGAGTTCACTCAAATACTGCAGATCTAAACCGTGTAGGTAATAAGCAAGATCTTAAAGTTAATGTGATGCTTTATAAGTAATCAGTCCATGGTTGACAGAACCAAGCTAATATGCTCATACTTTTTTGTACGTGTAAGAACTCGAGTTGCAGCATTGTGACCAATTGAAGTTTTTGAATTAAGCCTGCAGGACAACCACCTAACAGTGCATTACAGTAATCTAGTCTTGATGTCATGAATGCATGAATTAACTTCTCTGCATCTGATAGTGACAATATATGACGTAGTCTAGATATATTCTTGAAATGGCAAAATGCAAGATCAATTCTTAAAATGGCGACATGACTCTCAAATGACAGATTACTATCGAATAAAACGCCTTCTTAGCTGATGACGAGATTTTTAAGTAGCATCCATCAATAGTTAAGCAGTATTCTTGGTTGTTATGCATTCCATTATTCGATGGAACTCCTGTGTTTCATGAGGCTTCGAGGAAATATAGAGTTGAGTATCATCAGCATAACAGTGAAAGCCAACTCTGTGTCGCTTTATTTTGTCTCCTAGAGGTAGCATATATAATGCGACGAGCAGAGGCCCTAAGACTGAGCCCTGTGGTACACCTTACTGGACTTGCGATTTGCATGACACCTCATTGTTTATTGCTACAAATTGAAAATGGTCGGATAAATAAGACTTAAACCATTTCAATGCTATTCCGTTAATGCCGACGTAATTTTCAAGTCTATGTAGGAGTGTGCTGTGGTCAATGGTGTCGAAAGCAGCACTAAGGTCTAGCAGCACTAATAACGACAAACAACCTTGGTCAGACGCCAATAACATATCATTTGTAACTCTGATCAAAGCAGTCTCTGTACCGTGATGTGCTTTAAATGCAGACTGGAATTCTTCATTGATGTCATTCCTTTGGAGGAATGAACATAATTGAGTTGAAAATAGTACTTTAGATTTGAAAGGTAGATTGAACATTTTTATTTTGACATCAGGCCTTAAAACAGCCACATTTGTTTCTTTAGGCACATGTCCTACTGTCAGAAATGAATTAATACTACTAAAAAGAGGATCTATAATTTCTGGGAGCATTAATTTCAGTAGTTTTGTAGGTATAGGGTCTAGCATGCATGTTGTTGATTCAGATAATCTAATGATTTTAGACAGTTCATCGTGATCTACGGTAGAAAATAATTAAATACATTAATTAATTAAATACATTACTACTGACTATTCTGTCTTCTAAAAGCATTGTTAAAAGCAAAACAAATGACTATAAACACATATATTGTGGAAAAAGACTTAACTTGCAGGCACACACAAACACACATACACACAAACACACACACACAGTGTATATATATATATATATATATATATATATACAATATACAACAATCGAGTGCTTGTAGATAATTTCTGATAACAATCAAAAGAAACCCAGAAGAAGTGTTACTCTGCTAAACTTGTCTCACCAATATTTAGACTTTAGACTGCGATACCAAACTCAACCGCTAAATGTCATTGTAACGTATGCTTTCTTTAAATGCCACCGAACTACAGGACACATTCAACAAATTGTTTATTTAATACAACTATTATACAATAAAATAATAATACAAATTATTATGAACAAGTTAACTGGGGGTCAGACGCGCACATCCGATGAAAAGGTCTATAAACACAGTACACTCAGAATCTCATACAAGTACACACATTCCCTCTCTCTGTCTCATAAATGATAAGTACAAGAGTGTCATGGTTCCACTATCATGTCATGTTTTATTCTTGTCTCAAGTGGAGCCATGGCATTGCCTGATGGTTTTGTGTGGGGAGAGAGGTTTTTGACAATGACGGTCTTCCATACTCTCCCGAGTCGCGTGATCATTCCTACCCTCCTGTTTCCTAGTTTCTGTTAATTACCTTGCCTATAAAGAGTCCTCATGTTTCTTTGTCTCGTTGCTCGTGCATTGTTTGATACTTGTTGCTACATGTTGTTTGGTGTTCGATACCTGTTTGCTGTTCGCTGGATGTTCTTGTTTGCTGTTCCCATTGGTCGTTGTTCCTGTTCTTTATAGTAAGTCTAGTTCAGTCAGTGTTAGTGTTTTGTTTCAAGTGTTTGTTTTGTAGTCTTAGTTAGTCAGTGTTAATTGTTAAGTATATATTTCCCTGTCTTGTTTTACCCCATCGTGGGTCTTTGTTTTGTGTTTCTTTGTTTAAATAAATATCTGTTACACCAATACCGTCTGTGTCTGCCTGCACTTGGGTTCTCAAGCCATGTCTCAGAGAGAGATTCATGACACAAGAGGGCATGTGATATTATAGTTAACATTTATTAATACAGGATCCTTTACACACAATAACAGCGCTCTTTTGACCCCATTAACACTCAATTTAGCAGACTGTGTTATTCCGTAAACACAACAATAAACATTCATCTGTAAACACAACTCTGCACAATCTCACCATGAAACATCTTCTGACAGCGACACACATGGAATATCTCAACTATCCATCTCTGTCTCTCCTCTCCTCTAGTTTAATGTTTGAATTAAAGACGCCAGCGGTCAAGAAGTGATGATTGATGGGATATTTATACAGTACAAGTCTAAACAAGCAGACAGGGGAGATAAAAGCTTAACATCCTGACCACGAGATCTTAGAAAAAACTTCCAGCCTTCACAAAAGAACTTTTGGTCTTTGAAAATGTCAAGCAACAGCAGCTCATCTAAATGCATTTGTGTGACTGCAACGCTGCAGCATTGCAACACAATGTTTTAACTATATATATAGTCATCAGCCCATTGTTATACACACACTCATAGATCAAAGAATTTAATTTCACAAGATCTTAATAGAATCAATGACATTGGAGGCAAAGCTTGAAATGCAACTTTTGTAGAAGTAAGTGTGAAACACAAGTGTGATGTGATCAAGTTCTTATGCTAGTGAAGAATAATGTTCAGACTTTTCCCTCGCACAGCTGACACAATGAGATGAAAGAGCCTTTAACAATGAATCGGGAGTGGAATCAGCTGTTTGCTGACAATAAATTCAGCTTTTCTGCTTTATAGTGATAATGAAATACATCTACACGGATGATGTCTCTAGTGTGTCCACTGATAGAGAGAGCGAGAGAGAGAGAGAGAGAGAGAGAGAGAAACATCCCGCTGTGCGGAAACCAATTAGAGGAGCCGTTCTGTCGCCGCGTCGGAGGCAGGATCCCTGCACGGTTACCATAGCAACCGGCTGGTCCGGATGACTTCAATAGAGTGTAAAATGCAAATGCTATTCCCAAAAGCAGTCTGTCAGATCAAATGCTGGTCTTTCTGCTGAATGGGTAGAGTTCAGTCTCCAATGATTTGTTTTGTGATCGCAACAGGAAATGAAACTGCTTTAGGCTTTAGAAACAAACTCAAGTAATCTCACTTAAAACATTCAGTCACAGAAAGTTTAAAGTTCATCATTCAGTGATGATTGCAGAGGTGTTTTCTGTCCTTATCTTTCACAAATGTTTCATTGACTGAATGTTGTTCTGTATGATAGAATTTATCTGGAGTGACGGTCAGATGTGTCATTACTCTCTCTCTCTTTCCAGTGTTCTTATCTGCTCTTGTCAACCCTTTTCCTTTATAAAATCTCTCTGGTGTCTTATAAACACAGCTTACCCAAAATAGCGCCACTTGCTCTTTAGAGAAGAAACCGGCTCCATTATGAGATTCTGAAGTCGCCATGACAACAGCAGAAACTTAGTGGCACTGTGTGTATGGAGAGACGCTCGCTCGTGTGTAATGAATTGATGTGTAATAGGAATCTGTGGAGGTCACATACTGTTTGTTTTCTGTATATTTCCTTTGTAGGAAGCAAAAAAGTGACCAACAAGGCAACACTGTGGTATGTGCCTCTCTCTCTTCAAAATGTCGACAAAATCATTGAAGTTCCTCCTATCCAGGTAAGACTGTAGACCTCAATAAACTCTACACACTGTTCTCACTCCCACACATATGATGTGGAACTCTTTTTCAACAGCCATCTCTGTTTAAAGCATCACATGACCCTTTTGATCTGGGTTGTGCTTTGACACAACCCAGATTGAGATTTTGAAATAGTTAAGTCTCTGCCACATATCATCCTTATCGCAATAGCAATATTATGGTGGTCACATGACTGTATGAAAAGAGAGGTGTTCAGGGCCAAACACAGAGAATGTTAGAAACAATAATAGATGTTCCCTTTGTTAAGGTCCATGTGGTGCAATGGTTTTATTTCATCAAAAGCAGTTTTAGGTCATTTGACCCATCTCATATATAACTCACACCTCTAAACAACAGCTATAAATAGAGGATCAAGAAAAGAGGCCGCTTATGCCATGTTTCCAACTCATCATTTGAAATTTAAAATAGTGAAAAATAGTGAGGTATGATGATACAGTGAGATTTTGATATCGTTACATAGGTAATGGAAGGCTTATTTAGTCAGCTTATACATGATGTCATAATGTCCATTTTGAGCAATTGACCCTTTATGTCCAGGGTCACAAATGCAATGTGTTTCTGTACATATAATTCAGTGATTTCTGCAGGATAGTATTTAAAACAGTTCAGCTATTCATTTCTGCTTTTTTTATGATACGCCACATTAAGATTGTCTCTGTGCTGTTTTCCTTTCATAATACAGATCAAGACTTTTGTTCTCAGAATTTCTTTCTAGTGACTCTGTGTTGTGTTGAATGATGTTCATGGACAGTCATGTGTTTTTGCAGTACTCCAGTACAGAACAGGAGGAATCAAGTAAAAAGAGATATGAGGCTCAAAAACTGGAGCGACTGGAGACAAAAGAGAGGAACGGTGATGTCATCACACCTGTGTCTCTTCCAGGTAACTGAAATCATTAATGAACTGAACGCACATCACTTTCTTGACTGTGACATACCCTGGTCCCCTAAGATATGTTAAAGGGTTAGTCCACCCAAAACTAGGGGTTTATTCACCCTCAAGTTGCTCCAAACCTGTAATGAGCACAAATATATTTAGTCAAATGTTAGCTTATCCTAGTGAGATTTCTGGTAGTCAATGATGTCTTTTTTTCCAAATATCTTCCTCCGTCTTCAAGAGAACAAAGAAATGTATACAGGTCTGGGGGGGGGGAGGAATTCATGACAGAATTGTCATTTTTGGGTGATTTAGCTTGGTGTTCTCACAGTAGTATGTAAAAAGATATGATACTCAATTTCTATAATTTGATGTCCATAGTAAATGTAATGTATATATAGAGTGCATTTAGGCCACGCCCACACAGAGGGGAAAACTATCCCAACTTCTCCAGTGACTTTCTATTGCAGGATGTGGGAAGCTGTCTCCCTCTCATTTCTGACTTATAACAAAATACAGAACAATGCTTGAATCGTGCTGTGAGACGAGGTGTTCAGTAAACAAGCTAAAATAAACAGAACTAAATTTTTATAAGCAACCGAACTGTAAAGCCAGACTTTAAGGAGATAAAAGTGGACACAGGCAATAAGACGTTCAGCATCAGCAGGTAGAGCGAGTCAACTCAGAACGTAACGTTCTGAGTTGACTCGCTCTACCTGCTATATATATATATATATATATATATATATATATATATATATATATATACACAGTTGAAAGAAAAAGTATGTGAAACCATAGGCTAATGACTTCTCCAAGAGCTAATTGGAGCCAGGAGTCAGCCAACCTGGGGTCCAATCAATGTGATGAGATTGGATGTGTTGATTAAAGCTGGCCTGTCCAATAAAAAACACACACCAGTTTTGAGTTTGCTGTTCTGAAGAAGCGTTGTCTGATGTGAACCATGCCTCGCACAAAAGAGCTCTCAGAAGACCTACGATCAAGAATTGTTGACTTACATAAAGCTGGAAAGGGCTACAAAAGTATATCTAAAAGCCTTGATGTCCATGTGTCCACGGTAAGACAGATTGTTTACAAATGGAGAAAGTTCAGCACTGTTGCTACACTCCCTAGGCGTGGTCGTCCTGTAAAGATGACTGCAAGAGCACAGCGCAGAATGCTCAATGAGGTGAAGAAGAATCCTAGAGTGTCAGCTAAACACTTACAGAAATCTCTGGCACATGCTAACATTTTTGTTGACAAATCTACAATAAGGAAAACATTAAACAAGAATGGACTTCATGGGAGGACACCACGGAGGAAGCCACTGCTGTCCAAAAAAAACATTGCAGCACGTTTGAAGTTTGCAAAAGAGCACCTGGATGTTCCACAGCACTACTGGCAAAACATTCTGTGGACAGATGAAACCAAAATTGAGTTGTTTGGAAAGAACACACAACGCTATGTGTGGAGAACAAAAGGCACAGCACACCAACATCAAAACCTCATCCCAACTGTGAAATATGGTGGAGGGGGCATCATGGTTTGGGGCTGCTTTGCTGCCTCAGGCCCTGGACGGATTACTGTCATCGATGGAAAAATGAATTCCAAAGTTTATCAAGACATTTTGCAGGAAAACTTAAGACCATCTGTCCGCCAACTGAAGCTTAACAGAGGATGGACGATGCAACAGGACAACGACCCAAAGCATAGAAGTAAATCAACAACAGAATGGCTTCAACAGAAGAAAATACGCCTTCTGGAGTGGCCCAGTCAGAGTCCTGACCTCAACCCGATTGAGATGCTGTGGCATGACCTCAAGAGAGCGATTCACACCAGACATCCCAAGAATATTGCTGAACTGAAACACTTTTGTAAAGAGGAATGGTCCAAAATTTCTCCTGACTGTTGTGCAGGTCTGATCTGCAACTATAGGAAACTTTTGGTTGAGGTTATTGCTGCCAAAGGAGGGTCAACCAGTTATTAAACCCAAAGGTTCACATACTTTTTCCACCCTGCACTATGAATGTTTACATGTTGTGTTCAATAAAAACATGAAAACGTATAATGTTTGTGCGGTATTAGTTTAAGCAGACTGTGTTTCTCTATTGTTGTGACTTAGATGAAGATCAGAACAGATTTTATGACCAATTTATGAAGAAATCCAAGTAAGCCCAAAGGGTTCACATACTTTTTCTTTCAACTGTATATATATGTCAGTTTATATATTATATTTCTGTAAGCTAAATTGTTGCATGTTGACAGTTTGCCGCTTATTAGAAAGTGGATAAAGCAGAAAGCTATGCAGTAACCTTGTGTTTGTGAGTGCTAATATGAGTTTATATATCTAACAGCTTTCAAACAACAATGACTATATGTTACGTTGCGTTCAACTTTTGGGTCCTTAAACGCTCGTATTTTGGGTCGACAGCTTATCAAAACATAGTTTTGAGTTTTTATATTGTTTACTGTTCATCTTGTCACTCGGAAGGGTTTAAACATCGTTGTGTTTTGTGTTATAAGTCAGAAATGACAAGAAGGCAGCTTCCCATGTAATAGAAAGTCAATAGAGAGGGTGGGATTGTTTTTCCTTCAGTGGGCGTTGTTGTCAGATGATGGCGCGTTGCGCTCGTGCTGTGGCATGTTCTGGTTTTGGTTGAATTGGGACTTTTATTCATCAGACTCATGTGTTCCTCTGACTGGATGTTATTTTGTTTTAACGCTGCTCAGAGAGACACACTAAAGGTACGTCTTCAGAGGAAAGTGTGAGAGGGATGTTAAAGAAGTTTATGATAGCTCATGAGTTCATGTGTGTGTGTGTGTGTTTAGAGCCCTACACCGTTGGATTTAGTCAGTCGAGTCTGATTCATCTCATCGGCCCGTCAGATTGTACCCTGCTCGGATTCGTACATGGAGGTAAGATGCTCTTCATTGCTGACCGCTTTGATTATGTGAATATTTTGAGTTTTCTATCGAAATGCTCACATCTGTAGACTGACACACATTTGATCAAACTTTAAAGCTGATCTTTTCTACAATTGTTTTGTTCTCGCCATGTTTGTTTAGACATGATTCTGATGTAAAATCATTCTAACACAACACACACCAACTCTCTTCTCAATCCTTAGATAAGCATTATATGAACCATAACTATTACTGTAAAATTGATCGAAAGATTGAAAAGGTGTTTCAAATGTAAGAGAATGTCAGTGTTCACAGCTCAGCTGTACAGTTGAGATCACACTTTCCGAGAGTGCTTTTTATTATTTAGTATAAGTTGGCTGGAGAAATACTCTTCAGTCTTCAGAGAGAGAACACTAAACACAATGCTGTTGTGTTCCCTTTCTGTCGGTCTCTCGACGTTGTGTCGAGAACGACAGATGGGGTTCGCCCTTGAGAACCAATCAACTCTGACTACTATAGAAAATGCCAATGAAATTTGGCGAATGAAATTTGCATGCCTGTCTCCGCCCCCGGATGTCCGGTATAAAAGGAAGCCGGCGTGCAGCATTCATTTACCTTTTGTTCTTCTGAGCCTTCGCTCATGACTACGAACAGAATGAATTCAACGAATCCTTCTTCTTCTACATTGCCGGATCTACGACGTCCCTACCTGCAGTGACCTTCCCCTGGGCGTCTCGGCAGTTCCGAGGTGTGTGAGATTTTATCTAAAAGTCCTTTTCAGGACTGACTGAGCATTCTCCAGCGTGGCTGTTCTCTTTGGTGCGGCAGGGAATGGACACGATCGCTGCATCAGGTGTGTGGGCGTCCAGCACACTGAAGCAGCGTTCGTTGACACATCTGCGCGCACTGCGGGCAGATTGTCATTTAGAAGTTGCGGTCACGGGTAGCTGTCTTCCTACGGAACCAGCCACCATTTCGTCTGCTACTCGGGCTGTGACATCTGTGGCTACGGCCCCGATGACCACCCACGTTAGCAGCGTTAGTGATATGGGGAACTCTGCGAACGTTCCCCAACCGGCGGTGGCATACCGTCCGGATTCTCACGCACACACATCGGGAACGATGTGTGACATTTGGATGAGATGTCGCTTGCAGCATCGGAGGGAGACTGACATCCGACTCTGACGAATCCGAGCTCCACCCCCAGTGGTCGAGTTAGGAGGAAGCAGAAATGATGTCATTCATGCTAACCCGGGTTTCCGGAGGTGCATGAGGAGCTGTGTAAAACTTGGAGCGCTCCACTCACGGACCGCTCCAGTAAAAACCAGCTCCACCTCCCTTACTTCCCTCAATGGTGGGGCAGCCAAGGGCTGCCTCCTCTCTCTCTTCGCCATGACCTGCAGGTCCGCCAGGCCAGGCCTTGAGAGAGCCCCACGAGGGTAAGGCCGACCTGGGTATAATGCAGGATCTCCGTGCCGCCGCTGACAGCGCTCTACGGGCGACTAAGGCGGCGGCACGGGCCCTGGGTCGGACGATGTCCACGGTAGTGGTCCAGGAGTGACACCCCCGGCTATACCTTGTGCAGAAGAGTGACACCAAGGAAGTCCGCTTTCTTGATGCACTCATCTCGAAGGGTGGGTTGTTGGTAAACACCGTCGAGGACTGCGCTCAGCAGTTTTTGACGGTGAAGCAGGCAGTGGCAATTAACCACATTTTTCTCACCGCGACTCGGCCGCCTAAAGGCCTCCGAGCTTCCCTGCAACCCAGGACCCCTTCGACATCGATTCCCGTTCCTGTGCCCCCATAGGCGGCACCCCAGAAGCAGAGGTCGAGGGGGAAAACCTCCACCCTGTCAGCAAACTTCTCACGAGAAGGGACTCTGACGCGAAGACTCCAGGGAGAACAACATCGGGCCCGAACCTTCACAGCCACGGCTCTGATCGGTCGGTACGAATCGACTCCTGCCTCGTCGCCATGTCATGAACAAGATTTTAAAGCTTATATGACGCTTAACGGGAACCAGTTCAGTGTTGACAGAACTGGGCCTCCGGGGGAGCTGTCACAGCCAGCAGAGCAAGGCATACAGTCATTGATGGTGCATTCCAAATGTTGATATATCACCCTCCTAATGTTACTTCAGAGTGAAAACTATCATAGCCGCCATATTGAAGGGTCTACCAAACCGAAGTGTTCATAATTTACCACCTCAAAGGGCCCTTCGGATTAAGGATAAACACTTCACACCCCCATGACTCACTTTACACTTAGTATATATATAAAAGTTTAAGATTTTGAATATAAGTAAAAACATTATGTAAAAATGGGCTTTCCTATGACATTGTTACCATCACCAGCTTGTCATCCACTAGAGGGCACTCGTCAAGCCATTCACCAAGGACTACAGTTCCCATAATTCTTTGCCTGGACTCTTTAACCTCAATTATATTCACCTGTCTCGTTATCTGTGTTAGGAAAGATACAGCAGTAGATTCAATTTTACACATCCTCCCTGTGTGCAGCAAACCCATTTTGAGTCTTTGTAGCTAGTTTTTTTGTCTTGTCTGACCAAAGAGCCCGTTCCGTTTGAAGTTCCAGTAGTGTCCGTTACTTTTCAAATGTTCTTTGGTCGGTTGAAAATAAACAATAAGAGTCACATAATGGGCCAAGTTTGGATCCTCCAAGAGGGGATTGATCTGAAAACAAACATCAAAATCAACAGAAAATATGTCTTTGAACAAAAGACCAAGCTTCTGCCACGGCCATCCCAGTTCCCTGACCGGAACCCTTTAGGAAATGTGTTGAGAGAACTGAAGAGGAGATGGAAATCTGAAGGGTCTGGAGGGATTCTGGATGAAGAGATCGTCTTTGATCTCTTGTCAGGTGTTCTCCAAACTCATCAGGCATTAGAGGTGAAGACTAACCCTAACCCAACGTTTTGAATGAAAGGTTTAGATCAATTTTGAGCAATGTGCATTAGAGAAAAACATTTATAATGTAATAAAACAACTGTATATAGAATACATTTATGTTACATCATAGGACACATGTGAGGTTTATTTGTCAACTCCCCACATACTGCACACATGATACAGACTGAGTGCTCTTGAGAGCTGGAGAAATGTGGAGGTCTCGTGTGAGCGAAGAAGACTGTAATGTCTTTCATCCTGACACAATGAGAAGGCTGTTCACTGATCTGAACTGGTTACATAAACACCAGAACAGCAGACACAGCCCGTGACTCTTTATATCACTGTCTTCAATACTCTCAAGTTTAATGATGGCCGGCAGTGCTCTCATTTGCAGACCCTTTGCTCTTATCATTTTCTCCTTGGACAAAAGAAAGTAATACAATAATCCCAGACACATCCATGGAGGGCGACAGCGGGTCATTTGAAGTGCACCAAGAAGACTACACGAGGAAGAATGTTCAACCCTTGTGTTCATGTAGCTCGATGGGTAGGGCGTTATGTTCACATCAAAAAGGGTTCAGTCCTGAAAAACTTTCAGACTGGTTTCACTTCAAGTCTCTCTGGATAAGAGCATCTGCCAAACTATATTGATTTGAAATCTGAAGCAATTGATCTGCCATCACAGCTGTGTGTGTGTAGCCAGTGGCGCAAAAATGAGGTATATAGTATATGCGGAGCATAGGGGTGCCGCATGAGGGGGGGCCCCATTGTGCCAGAAGTTTTTTGTAAATAAAATGTTATAAATCATAAAAAATAGAACGAAAGATTTAATTATTTAAAATGTTTCAGTGTAACTTGAACCAAATGGATCAAGCAAGGAAACGTCCTGAGGCGCTAAAGATTGTTAAGGCTGTTAAGTCTCCCACTATCACGCATGTAAGATAGTTGTCAGGCTCTTCATTAAACATACGACGCGAGCTGTGAACATTTGAACGTCAGGCCTGTGTTCTTCATACAACGCGATCAGATGCGTCCTCTCCATACAGTGCTCAGCACATACCACCGTGAGATTGTGTGCCGTCAGTGAAACAGTGCGATGAATGACAGCAGGATGACAGATAAAAACTTGGTTTTTCACTGTAAGTGAATTTATCGTTGTTTTACTTTAACCATGTTGTTGTTTCATGAAATATGAACCACAAACTTAAAATGTTTTAAAGTAAGGGGAAAATTCCGAAGATCTTTTTATTTTTTATCTACTTATTTCGTTTTTCTATAAAAGTTTTATTATGGAGTTTCAGTTAAAGTATGTTTAGCGTAGGCTAGGCTACTATTTTTGTTGTATTTTTATTAAATAGCTATTAATGAACCACAAACTAAGCTTGTTAATGTTAATGAGAGTAGGCTATATACGTCTTATTCGTTATTATTATAATGAATAATGTTAATAATACTTTTTGTTGAAGGAAAGGGAATAAGATTTAACATTTAAGATCAAATTCAGTTGTTTATTCACTTTATCTCACCAGCACATCTCTAATGGGCTACAACTCGGTTGTTACATCAACTCAACTCAACTTTATTTATATAGCGCTTTTTACAATTTTCATTGTTACAAAGCAGCTGTACATGAGACACATTGAATACAAGTATGAATTCTAAATTCTAAAGCAGCCCCCCCGGCCAGGCAGATAGTGCAAAACAATATGCAAACGGTGGTGAGGAACCCAAAACTCCCATCGAGAAAAAAAACCTCAGGGGAACCCAGGCCCCACCAGGGGATTCCAGTTCCCCTCTGGCAAAAGCTGCTGCCTCTGCACAAGCTCAACAGTGCTTGCACACCAAGGCTTAATAAAAATATAAAAATTAAGGATTTAAGATTATCATTAATAATCTAATAGCCTTTGAAATGTTGTAGGAAAAACACAGTTGCCGCGTCCTTTATCCAGCTCTATCATCTCAGCTCTTGTCAGGTCACCGCTTCCCGTTCTCAGCTCTGCCATCAGGTCTGGACATGAACTGCATCCTGCTCCCTGTGGTAACCTCTGAACAAAGAGACAAGACTGGCTGAGAGTAGAGTACTGTTGTGCACTCTTTGATGCAACAAGTACATCATTTGTTGTGGATGTGTTCCTGGTTCTGGTTGATCAACTAATGAAGCCTAAATCCTCTGAGGATTAATATTATGGAAGTGTAGTGTATGCAAGATTAAAAAGATGCGTCTTTAGTCTAGATTTAAACTGACAGAGTGTGTCTGCTTCCCGGACCGTGCAGGGAAGAATATTCCAAATTTTAGGCGCTAGATAAGAAAAGGATCTACCACCTGCACCTGATTTTGAAATTCTAGGTATTACATATATTTGGGATATTTATTGTTTGGGACAGTTTATTGTTTAAAACTGGATAAGCTTTTTTTATTAAAATTATTACATGAAAAAATTATGGATTTCATAAGTGAAACTCCCTTTTCAAATAATACAGTTAATACACTTATTTAGGTTTTTATTTAGTTATAAGCAAAAGATCAAATTAAAAATAGTTTAACCCTTTATCTGAAAAAAAACAATCGTCCGATTATTTGATTATCAAAATAATAATTATTTGCAGCTTCATTTATTGTGCATTTCTGTGCACTTACTTTATGTATTTATGTAAATTATATATTGACATGATTGAAAATGAACTAGAATGACTTCAAAGGGAATATAAAGCTTGTTAAAGGATTTTTATTTGTGCTTATTCTGTATTGGGCCGGGTTGGCGGATGGGGGACGCAAATCTCGCATATCCCACAGAAAATGTGCAGTTGCGTCCCTCTGTGTAGCCATGATCAACCTTCATCCTTTCTCTCTCGTCTTCATCTGAATCTGAGTCTTGAATGGTGTGAGATGTCTGACACATGATGATGAGTCATATGCACATGTAAACAAGAACGATGTGTCATTGTAATAACAAACCTGACGTCCAGTTGTCATTCATCATTCTTGATGAGAAAGTCCCAGACTAATGTGGTCAAAAGGAAAGTGATTTTTTGGCTATTGTATGGAGGGGCACAGAAAGTCATGGAATAAAGAGAAGGAATGGAATGTGGAAATGAAGACGTTAGGAGCCTCCGTCATGTAGCTCAGCTGAATGTTTAGCTGGAACACTACTTGTGATACATTTACACCAGCTTTACATAAAACCAACTTTTATTTCTTAGCTCTTTATACAGAATATTCAAATCAATTAAATCTGTAATACCTAGATCTATCTGTCAATACTTTGGATTATTTAGGCTAAATCTTCCTAACAGTTCATATTGATTCACTGAGCACACTTTACATTTAATGTTAAAGCAGCCGTGCAACGATGTGTCATGCATTCTGAATTCTAAACAATGTTAAACGTGCTGTCTCCTCATACTTATCATGGTCAACTTGTCAAAAAACGAGTTGGGTGTATGACGTAGTATTTCTGTGCTCACTTCACTCCCCCAGCGATCCTACAGGTTTCCGAAAGTTTTTTTCCGAACATAAAAACTGTTTCGCAACAACTTTTTTAGTCCCTTATGGGACAATTCTCCCGGAAAAGCACGCGGCACGAGAGAGCATACGTTCATGAAGTTCAGGTGTTTGTTTGTTCACGGCATTGGGGTGTTGAAAGTAAACTGTGGATTTGGATTGAAACTGATATATGGAGCCGTCCCAGCGCTAAAAGATTCCGGACATGAACCGCATGCGGTGAGTTAATCTGATGTCTGTGCTCTATGATCGCCCCCTGGTGGCTGGCTGCAGTACAGGTCATAAGCCCCCGAAAAATTACACTTCCAAGAACATGGTTTTGATCATTTAAGGTAGTTGTTATCACGCTGATATGTTCAATTGTTTGTTTTTGTGATACGGTTAGCTAGTAGTATGATGCTATAAAAATGGGGCGTGTCGTTATGATTGACAGTTGTGATTGACATCTTCTCTGAGCTGACTGTCGGAGGTTCGAGGAGATTGAAAATGTAACCAACTATTAATTTTTGATTTCTAAGGATGAAGTCATTAGTTGTTGTATTGACCTTATGTTAGCAAGCCCTTGGGTATAGGGCAGTCAGATGAGAAGTTCAGGAGGTGATTGATTGGGCATTTGCAGAGTTTTGGTGCAAGTTTGATACCTTGGCCCCGCCTCCTGGCTCCACTGATGATTCCTTCTGCGCAGACCCAGACTACAAACTGAGGTTTTGTGTAACATGTCAGCGCCCATCATCAGACACTTTATGCTCGGTTCATTACAGTGGAAGGAAGCCGTGTTACGCCGTCCATCTTTTTTTACAGAGAATGCCAGGATTTAGCCAGATGAATTAGAGCAGACACCGCCCTGGGTGCAGACACATCATTAAGATGTTGAGAATGTAAGGGCTTGATAAAGACGCTTCTAATAGCCAGTCTTTTCTTTACGTCATTTGACTTTATAGTGTTCTATACTTCTGTAGTTGGGGTTATTGCTGGTCTTGCGTCTGTACCTGAAAGCAGCGCACAGAGTTTGTGTTTGTTTGTGTGTGAGATACTGAATGGATCAATGACATCAGCTGATGAATACAAGTGATCTGTCAGCAGCAGACATGCAGTATGTTCACTTGTATCCAGCTAAAGATGTTCATGAAGTGTGAGTGAGGACGGACTGATAAATAAAGCAGGTTGAGGTCTTTCCGTTGCTTCAAAGGTCAGACTCCAGGCGGGGGATGGCCTTTTTCCATTTTATGATGCAGTAAATGTGCGATGATACATTTGTTGTGATCTGTTGGTCACTTCTGGAAGCATCAGTTTTGTTTTGGTAAGACATTCCTCATAACAGTGGGTCTTTAAAGGCACATGTTGCGTGTCTAAAACATTAGTTTTTAGATTTCTACATGAGATGCTTTTGAACATGTGAAAGTGAATTGATGAGAGAAGATGGAAAACATTCCCAGCTCATCTGATCCAGTGACAGGTGGATATGAATAGCAGTGATGTGTAGGTGAGATCATGTGTTCAAGCTGTGATCTTACTGACAAACAGGCCAAAACCAAAAAAACATTCACTTCTGTTTGAAAGCATGATGTAACCTCGATCGAGGTAAAGCTGCACGACTGAAAGAACTGAAGAACACCAGCTGCCTTTAACTACCAACAAAACCATAAACCCATCAAACTCAGCTTCTGTGGTTCTTCTCTCTTTTTAAAAACACCTCATCAATGCTTTTGTTACTACTGTCTGAAGATTGAATATTTCACGAGTTCACATCGCAGTTAATAAGTACAGATGATAAGAGTATGTGTATTTGGCGTGCTGTCCCGGGGAGAGAGCCCTGAGCTTGGTAGTTCCTCTGAGCGCCCGCCCCTTGTCCGTGGAGTGGATATACTCTGATAAAAACAGGCTGATGGTGAGGAGGTGGGGTGGAGGAGTGGTGCAGTGAAAATGAAGGGAGAATGAGGGTGAGGTGTCTTGTCTATTTGTAGTGGTTTCCTCCCGAGCTTAAAGGATGATTGATTGGTGAGATTGGTTATAGGAAACCAGCCGGGTTAGTTATCGGCACGTGCTCCTCCACAACTTTGTTAATACAACATCATTAGTTGTGAAAACAGACTTCAGTGTTCATTTGATGATGTTTGTTTAGGATGTGAATATCACACAATTACACAGAGAGAGCCGGGAGCGGATTTTCTGTGTGTGTGTGTGTGTGTCTTCTGTGTGTGTGTTTCTTCTGTGTATGATTTGGACATGTTTTTATATCCCGGTGGGGACCTAAACCTGAATGCACACCAAAAAATATCATTTTTGGTCACCACAGTGACACGAGTCCCCATGGGCAAAAAAACTTTTACAGAATGATATTTTTTGAAAATCTAAACATGCAAAAAGTTGTCTATGATCTTTAGGTTCATTGGTTGTGTTAGGGGATAAAATATACAGTTTGTACAGTATAAAAAACATTACGCCTATGGATTGTCCCCACAGAGATACTAAACCAGACGTGTGTGTGTGTGTGTTAGAGGAGAGGGGCAGATGGGTGCATAAATGCATCTGGATTACCTCCAGTCGGAATGATTATACAGCAAAGACAGGTTACATTCATCATAGCTCCAGTGTGTGTGTGTGTGTGTGTGTGTGTGTGTGTGTGTGTCTGTGTGTGTGTGTGCGTGTGTGCGTCTGTGTGTGTTAGTGGGAAAGGACGGCTCTGTGCCAGTGTGCCACTGTTGAAAGTGTTGTGAGACAGTGGGAGTTTTGTGTGAGTAAACCCTTCAGTAGAGACTCAAGAAGTAAATATGTTCAAGAAATATTCCAGGTTGAAAACATATGCGCCACATCTGTGGCAGGCTGTCCGCTTCTACAAACGTATCCCATGATGTCAAAAACATGAAAAATGCATCTTCTACACTGCACATCAATCCATGCGGCTTAAAAAGCCTTAGAACACTTCAGCTATCACAAGTGAAGTCAACACTCAACGCAAACAGGAATAAACATCCTAAAAGACTTTATTATACTGAAAGCAATTGAGTAATAATCACAGAGGAAGGCAACAACCATCCACATGAACTAAAGATCAGACCACACACGGTGAACGTAAGGTTAACAGAACATGATCATGAAGGAAATGAAGAGGACCAGAGGAAAACAGAACAAGGCCAAATGTAAACGCAGCCTATGTGACATCACCATGACATTTAACAAAACTACTAGCTTTAATGTAGATCAATGACATCAGCGCTTCGTTTCCATCATTTCATCACACATCACATCATACTGGACAGTTACTTCCCTAAACAGACTCAGTTTAGTTTTCAGTAGAGATGCACCAATACATCGGCCGATGAAAGCAATTGTCAGGCGATGGTTTAAAACAGCTGTTATAATGCTCTTAAGAACGCTGAAGGGGAACAGAAATGAGACACAGCTCTCTGCCAGGAGTGTGTCAGTCATGCTTGTATGAAAAGGGAGTGAAACACACACACAAACACACACTCTCAGCAAATAATACGTCATTAATATCGCTTCACTTCCGCGATTAAATAGGATTGCGTTCATATCAGCAGCGAAGCGTACTGGAGTTCACATGAACCGCAGTACTCCGGTACAGTTGGTGGGTTCAGAAGAAGGCGTTCACATCACCTAAACCAACAGAACTCTGATGTAAGTGGAACCCGGGTGCGCACCAAACGTGTTGATGTGAAACCGCCCTTAAAGTGCAAATGGATGTTATATTGTGAATGCGTAGCATGGATGATTTAGCAGTGTGAACTCGTCTGGGTTTCTGAGTGACGTGAACTGTCATTATAAAGGTATGATCAGATTTGCGAGCCTCACGCAAATGATTATATCACTGCTGCTAGAGCATACAGTTGTTTTCAAAATTATTCAACCCCCATTGAAATTGATTGTTTTGGTCGGTTTAACATTGATTATGATCATTCAGTCATCCTGCTTACAATTAAATCATAGAGGCACGTGTAGGTCAGACTAATATAACATAACATTTATAATGAAATAACCACAAATGTCTTTTCTGAGCTCACATCATTATCAGTTTTATTCAACCCCCAAGTGACATTCAATCTTAGTACTTAGTACAACATCCTTTTACAGTTATAACAGCTTTTAAACGTGAAGCATAGCTTGACACAAGTGTCTTGCAGCGATCTACGGGTATCTTCGCCCATTCATCATGGGCAAAAGCCTCCAGTTCAGTCACATTCTTAGGCTTGCTCACTGCAACTGCTTTCTTTAAGTCCCACCAGAGGTTCTCAATCGGATTTAAGTCTGGTGACTGCGATGGCCACTTCAAAATGTTCCAGCCTTTAATCTGCAACCATGCTCTAGTGGACTTGGAGGTATGCTTGGGATCATTGTCCTGTTGAAAGGTCCAACGTCTTCCAAGCCTCAGGTTTGTGACGGACTGCATCACATTGTCATCCAATATCTCCTGGTACTGAAGAGAATTCATGGTACCTTGCACACGCTGAAGCTTCCCAGTACCTGCAGAAGCAAAACAGCCCCAAAGCATGATTGACCCCCCGCCATGCTTCACAGTAGGCAAGGTGTTCTTTTCTTCATAGGCCTTGTTCTTCCTCCTCCAAAAATAGCGTTGATCCATGGGCTCAAACAGTTCTAATTTTATTTCATCAGTTCACAGAACACTTTCCCAAAACTTCTGTGGTTTGTCCACATGACTTTTGGCATAATGCAGTCGACTCGTCTTATTCTTTGGGGACAGCAAGGGGGTGCGCCTGGGAGTTCTGGCATGGAGGCCTTCATTACGCAGGGTGCGCCGTATTGTCTGAGCAGAAACTTCAGTACCCACATCTGACAAATCTTTTCTCAGTTCCTCAGCAGTCATACAGGGACTTTTCTCCACTCTTCGCTTCAGGTAGCGCACAGCAGTCGAAGTCAGCATCTTCTTTCTGCCAAGACCAGGTAGGGTTTCAACAGTGCCCTTTGCCTTGAATTTGCGAATGATGCTTCCTATGGTGTCTCTTGGTATGTTTAACATCTTTGCAATCTTCTTATAGCCATTACCCTTCCTGTGAAGAGTAATCACCTGTTCTCTTGTCTTCCTGGACCATTCTCTTGACCTCACCATGTTTGTAACCACACCAGTAAATGTCTAGAAGGAGCTGAGTATCACAGTCATTTTAAAGCTGCCTAATTGGTGTTTATTAGGCTTTATTGCTGCTCCCTGATATCCACAGGTGTTTTCAATACCTGATTGAAAACACTTCATTGAACCTCTGTTCTTCAGAGTGGTAGTCTTTAAGGGGTTGAATAATTATGTCAATGAAGAATTCACAAAAGAAACATTTACTACTGTATTACAAAACTAATTGATGTCATTTTAGTTGCATATGGTTCTTTAAGAAGTCCTTGTAGGATTTCATTCTGAATACAATTACAAATGTACACTAAATTCCCTAAAACCATTTACAGCATTGGGGGTTGAATAATTTTGAACACAACTGTATATCTGATAAAACTGTGTTCTGATATCCATGCAAACAGTATGTGATGTTTATTACAGTCACTGAACAAAAATACTTCATAAATGAAAATATGTAAGGCTTTTAATGGTAGCACAAAATGTCAGAACACCAGCTCAACCTAAAACCTCCTTTGTTTTTAACAACCACTGTATTTATTTGACAGTTCGGACGCAATAAGACACGAAACCAAACTTTAGAACTCATGTGCTCTGTGACAGCTGGTGTCTTTGCGACTGCATGCTCATGTTAGAACGTCTACACATAATCAACACGTCATATCGGCCGATGCCGATATCTAATTTCCTTGCCAATATGGGCCAATAATATCTGCGTTCCCATACTATCATGCATCCCTACTGAAACTTTTATGTGTATTTGTGGGAGGTTTAGATACCGTTTTCATTCTATAGTTAACGTTAGCTAGCTATGAACTCATATGATCCCTTCCTCCCTGAGATTCGCCATTCAAAGCCACGCCTCCTCCAAAACACAAGAACGTGCACAATAATATTACTACAAAAGCAAAGGGAAACAACACTTTTAAAACGGGGTTAGATGCAACAAGTTTTCTCTCGTATAGCATGTGTCAGTGTGTAAAGTTTGCCTAGGACTTGAAAAAACAGAAATAGTTTCATGCTGTCTTTCAGCTAACGTAAAGGTTTGTAACTTAAAGCTTCATTAATAAAACCCATTGAAACTAATCTGACTATCCAGAACCAACCATGCCATCATCTTCTGAACTCTTTGACTCCCGCAGCCGACTGCAGCGTGGAAAAGCAACAGATTTGAATTCTGCTTTGCTGGTCAAGATATCGTTTAGTCAAAGCAGTTTCCACTGTCTTTCTGAGTGTGGGTCCTGCACAAGTTAGGCTTAGCTCACTGTTGTCAGTTGAAGGGAAATGTTATAGTTACCTGTTATTCTCCAGCACATGTGAGCGCACTGATGACTGATGCGCAGTGGGATGCAAAATACTTGGAATGAAAAGTTCCACATGACGTATCATGGCAGACTGACCGAGAGCATTGATTGGGTGAATTTTGTGTAGTCCTACGCCTTCAACAGACGACATCTAATAAGAAAAATATCATTGGACACTTCACTTATTGATTGCTTTCAACCACCACGACAAAAAATGTTTGGCCTACTCTGCCTTTAACATCGGCTCAATGAACTAAGATGAATAAATGATGATAGCTGATGCTTATCGTCTGATAGGAGGACACAAACACATGTCATCAATCTTACTGACAGCACACAGACAGGTCTGCTCGTCAACAATCATCAATAGTTTGTGTTGAGTGGATGATGAATTGAGACTCATGATGGTGTTCAGTGTATACAGGGAAATAGGATTGTGTAAATGTTTCAGCAGCCGTTTCTATGGTAACCCTTCAGTATTTCACTGTACCATATGATTCAAAGTACCAGAGAGCTAAGAAGAATTACACACTGGGGGTAAATCTGTGTGAGGTCAAGTGAGTTTCATGGTGAGGGTATCGTCTTGGTTACGCATGAAACCTCAGTTCCCTGATGGAGGGAACGAGACGTTGTGTCGAACCAACAGATGGGGATCGCCCTTGAGAACCTATCAACTTCGACCAGCTTAGAAAAGGAAAATTGACTGAAATTTGCCTGCCGGACTATATCCGGGTATAAAAGTGAGACGCCGTGCTGAATTCATTCGCCTTTAGTTCTGAGGAGCCTGAGAGCCTCTCACGACTGCTGCAGTGGGCGGCATGCGTTTGTGGCAAGAAGGACACAACATCTCGTACCCTCCATCAGGGAACTGAGGTTACATCCACAACCAAGACTTTCCGTTTATTTCGGTCTCTCGACGTTGTGTCGAACCAACAGATGGGGTTCCTATCGTAAACGCCACAGGGCTGTGCCGTATCACAATCTCTAGTAAAGCAACGGTGACTGGCTTGGGGTTGTCAGATGTGAGCGCTTTCGCAAAATTGTTTCTTCCAGTGGTTAGGTAGGTAGGGGGTCCCAGAGCTTTTTGAAAAGGTGGGAAGCCTCTGCCTTTGGTCAGGAGCATTAGCTCCGAGAACCGGTTGGGCCAGTACGGCGCGACTAGTAGCACTAGATGCTCCTCTTCCCTGACCTTGCACAGGGTCTATGCAATGACGCTCACTGGGGGGGAAGGTGTACTTCCGCTTGTCTCGCGGCCAGCTGTGCGCTTGAGCATCTGTGCCGAGGGGAGCCTCGGACAGGGAGTACCATAGCGGGCAATGTGTGCTGTCCAGGGAGGCAAACAGGTCTATCTGAGGCTGCCCGAACTGCTCCCAATAGAGCTGGACTCTGCGGGGGTGGAGTCGCCACTCTCCACAAGGCGTCGATTGATGAGAGAGCGTGTCAGCTGTCTGCTTCAGGTCGCCTGGGAAATATGTGGCTCTCAGGGAGCAGATCACCTGGTGGCTCCACAGGAGGAGGCGTCGGGCGAATCATGTTAGCTGCCGTGAGCGAATACCAACCTGGTGGTTGAAGTACGCTACGGCAGCTGTACCAGCACTTGCTTGTCCTGCACAAGAGGTTGTAGCCTCTTTAGTGCAAGGTGCACAGCCAACAACTCTAGGCAATTGATATGCCAGCGCAGGTGGGGACCGGTCCACACAGGCAATGACGAGGGAAAATCGAGACATGAAAGTAAGTGTCCTTCAGGTCGATTGCCATTTACCAATCTGATACACGCCAGGATGCGCCTCTGCATGAGCATCCTGAACGGCAGCTTGTGGAGGTGCCTGTTCAGGGTACAAAGATCCAGGATGGGGTACAACCCCCTTCCTTTTTAGGGACGATGAAGTACGGGCTGTAAAACCCGTTGAACATCTCAAAAGGGACGGGCACAATTGCTTACTTCGCCAACAGGGTGTCGACCTCGGCCCACAGTACGGGAGCATCCCTGCCTCTGACCGAGGTTGAGATAATGCCTCTAAACTTGGGCGGAGGTCTGGCGAATTGCATCAAGTAGCCGAGACGGATCGTTCCCCTTAGACACCGTGACGGTATGGGAAGCTCGAGCCAAGCTCCCAGGGACCGTGACAGGGGGACTAGGGGTACAATCGGTAGTGCGGATGCCTCGCCATGGGACCTTCTCGCCGTCTGGAGGACCTTCTCGGCATCTGGAGGACCTTCTTGGCAACTGGAGGACCTTCTCGGCGTCTGGAGGACCTCCTCGGCGTCACTCATCTGTGCAAGTGACGCCGCAGATGTGTCTCTCTTGAAGTGTGGACATCGTCCGACCCAGGGCCTGCTCGGTCACCTTGGTCACCCGTGAGCGAGGTCGTTGGCGGTGCGGATTTCCTGCATAAGCGCTGGGTCGATCTTACCCTCAAGGAGCTCCACCCGTGACGCAACATCTGAATCGTGAACACTTGAGGCAGCCATTGTGTCCATTCCCCCTCCTCGATGAGTGAATTGCACCCATGAGAACAGCGGGACATGCCACACTGGAGAAATTTATTATTTTAGAGAAAAAACTTGAATACTTCTGGAACTGCTGAGACGCCCAGGGGAAGTCGCCGCATGAAGGGACAGTCCGCTGCATCACGTCGTAAGAATCCAGCAGTAATTCAGCGTAGAGTTTGAAGTCTCGAAGTCAATCATGTGTGAAGGCTCCGAAGAACAAAAGGTGAATGAATGCAGCATGTCCGGCATGCAAATTTCATTGGCCAATTTCATTGGCCTTTTCTTAGCTAGTCGAAGATGATAGGTTCTCAAGGGCGAACCCCATCTGTCGGTTCGAAAAAACGCAGAGAGACCGACAGAAAGGGAACTCAGCATTTCTTCTCCTGATGGAGCTGTGTGTTCCTCTGACGTCATGTTCTCTCTAATGGCTCATTTTCCATCATCTACCCGACTATCCTCCTGACAACATCTGTTTGACCTGTCGATTCATGCCATTTAATTCAGTCTGAAGTCTTTTTCCCAGACTGCGTTGTCGACAGTCGAGCATTGAATGAAGTGGCTGGGGTGTATGCAAATGATCCTCCAGCTCTCTCTCCATCACCACCGTGAGTCAGCTCGACCTTCATGTCACCTTACTGAAGGCATATGAAGAGAGAGAGAGAAAAAAAGAGAGGGAAAGAGAGAGAGAGAGAGTGAGAGAGGGAGAAAGAGAGAGAGAGAGAGAGAGAGAGAGAGAGAGAGAGAGAGTGAGGGAGAGAGTGAGAGAGAGAGAGAGAGAGAGAGAGAGAGAGAGAGAGAGAGAGTGAGAGTGAGCACACTTAACAAACCCCACCATGAAGATCTTCCCATTCAGAACGGAGACGTATGGATAAAGCACTTCTCAAACCTCTTTAGTAAAATAAACAAGAACCATGAACAAACTAACCTACACAACAAACTATGCACTCTGGAGTCAACAATTAAAGATTACCAAAACCCTTTAGACTATCCAATCACACTCACTAAACTGGGCCAAAATATACCAAAACTTAAAGCCCAAAAAGCAAGTGGTATCGACGGTATCCTAAACGAGATGATTAGATACGCAGACCAAAAACTTACACTCGCCATCCTCAAACTGTTTAATATCATCTTAAGTACAGGTATATTTCCCACAATCTGGAACCAAGGTCTCATAACTCCAATCCATAAAAGTGGAGACAAATGCGACCCTAATAATTACCGCCGAATATGTGTAAACAGCAACCTAGGTAAACTCCTCTGTAACATTCTTAACAGCAGACTTCTCCAATATCTAAACAACCAAAACATCCTGAGAAAATGCCAAATTGGTTTCCAACCCAAATACCGCACATCCGATCATATATACACTCTTCATACCTTAATTGACTAAGAAACAAACCAAAAGAAAAGAAAGCTCTACT
Source organism: Triplophysa dalaica (assembly GCF_015846415.1). Classification (NCBI taxonomy): domain Eukaryota; kingdom Metazoa; phylum Chordata; class Actinopteri; order Cypriniformes; family Nemacheilidae; genus Triplophysa; species Triplophysa dalaica. The sequence goes on from NC_079559.1 coordinate 21,858,173, forward strand.
CATGCTTTGTTGACTTCAAAAAAGCTTTTGACTCAATCTGGCATGAGGGACTTTTTCTTCAGTTGATTCAATGTGGCATCGGAGGAAAAACCTACGACATCAATGTACACCAATAGCCAAAACCAACATCACCGTTTCAAACTAAACAACGTGCCCCTAGAACACACCAAGAACTACACATATCACGGTATAAACATTAGTAACACCGGAAACTTAAACAAGGCTGTGAATGACCTGAGAGACAAGGCACGAAGAGCCTTTTACGCAATCAAAAAGAATATTAAAATTGACATCCCAACCGTAATCTGGCTGAAAATAATACAATCAATTATAGAACCAATCGCGCTGTATGGAAGTGAGGTTTGGGGTCCTCTCGCCAACCAAGACTTCACCAGATGGGACAAACACCCAATAGAGATTCTGCAAACAGAAATGTGTAAAAACATTCTACGGGTACAGAGAAAAACTCCAAACAACGCCTGCAGAGCAGAATTAGGACTGTATCCTCTAATCATTAAAATACAAAAAGAGCTTTAAAATTCTACACACACCTTAAGAACAGCGACACAGACACACTCCATCACAAAGCCTTAAGTCATCAAGAGCTGAGCCCAGAGAGAAACCCCTTCATCCAACTGATCTCACAACTAACTCTACAACCCCAAACCCCAGCCAGACTAAACCAAATGATGAAAAGACAAAAAGAGAAATATCTCAAACACTGGACAGAAGCAACAGCTCAGCAAAGTAAAGTGGAATGCTATCTGTCACTAAAGAGAGAATATAAAGTGTCAGAATAGCTCACAAGCGTATCAGACCCTAAACTAAGAAAAGTGTTGAGCATGTACAGACTCAGTGATCACCAGCTCACTGTAGAGACGGGCAGACACAGACACACATGGACACCGAGAGAAGAGCGACTGTGTCCACACTGCACACACAATCAAGTGGAAACAGAGCTGCACTTTCTCCTCTCCTGTCCCAACTACACACACATCAGAGAAACATTCTTCCCCCAGTTTACAAACTTACACAAAGACTTTGACCAGTTTCAACAAAAGGACAAGATCTCATACATACTGGGAGAAAAGTCAAGAAGCTCAAACCTGCTGCAAGATATGTCAAGTCCTGCCACGACCAAAGAACAACCAGCACAACACAACACAACACTGACAGGACAACACACACAAACTGACACTGTCACCCTCATTGAGAACTTTAATTAAAACTCTTTTTCTGTTTATATTAATTTTATTCTATCTTATTTTTTATCTTAATCTGTATTTCTGCATGTTTATATTTAATCGTGTGCTTTGGGAATGTAAATTTTCTTTTATCATGCCAATAAAGCTCCTTTGAATCTTGAATCTTGAATGAGAGAGAATGAGAGAGGGAGAAAGAGAGAGTGAGAGAGCGAGAAAGAGAGAGAGAGAATGAGAGAGAGTGAGAGAGAGGGAGAGAGTGAGAGAGAGAGAGAGAGAGAGAGAGAGAGAGAAAGAGAGAGAGAGAGTGAGAGAGAGAGAGAGAGAGAGAGAGAGCTTATCTGAGTTCATATAATTGGAGGTAATGTTGAGCTGTTATTCCTACCTCACCAAAATACAACTTCAGCATGTTTATGTGTATTCCTGCTTCGGGAGTATTGTGTTAATATCATAATCAACATTTCCTCTTATAGCCTCAGCAGCTTGTGTTTTGAAGGCTGGATTTCTTTAGTGGGGTCATGTGTTGTGATTCTTTAGGATTTGGTATGTTTGAATGTGGAGATGTCTGATCAAAGCTCTTTCTTCAGCAGAGTTTTGGAAGTGAAATGTAAATTAAGGGACTCTCACTTGGAGATGAGTTTCCCGAGGGTCAGTGGTTAAAAGCGTCTGATTCAATGTGCTCCAGCTGTCAAGTCTCTGCATGTATGGTGTCAAGGGAGGTTACAAAACAAACACACGTCTCTCTTAAATAATCCAACAATAATCACAAACCCTCCCGAAAGTCTTCTGATGCTCTCATGAAAAGAGGAATGATGTGATGAATATACCCCTGTACCACTATAGCAGAACCATGTCATGCATGAGAAATGTGTGTAATATCAGTTCTTTATTCTGCTCTCTCTCCAGGCGTTTCTATTCCTTCATTAGTTGATAAAGAAATGAACATGTACGAATATCTTTGGTCCTGAACGAAAGGAAATGCATTAATCTCTCCAGCTCTCCAGCATTTCTCTATATGAGTGATGTTCCAAACCATTGAGCTGCATACCTAGACAGCATCTTGAGGCACCATTGGAGCTGATCCGGTGCTGTTCCCCGTCACGAGACCATTCATTCTTTATACCAAACTCCGGTGCTGTGTCTCATGTCATTGAATATGAATGCAATATGTCTGGAGTAGGAGTGTGATTGTGCTCTTATATCAGCACAGCTGTGATTAGGTCAGAGGCACGAGTACAGAAGACAATCACATCACCATCACACGACTACCAGAGTGATATTGTATTTATACAACAGTTTTACAGCACAAGTGTGTAGATACACAGAAACTGTGGTGATACTGAGGTGTAGTTCTTATATTAATCAAGGCTTGTTTTTTTGTCCCCAAAACAAAAAATTCTGTTCTTTATGCCTTTCTCCTTTTAAATCCTCTAAGAAAAAGTTTCCCATTAATGAACTGTTTGTTTTACCACCCACTTCTCTGATTGACAGCCATAGGGTGGAGTTTAGGGGAACATGGGGAAACGCCCCACCAAACTCCAACCAATTCAAATTTGTCTCAGCTATAAAAAACACCATCATATTTTCTTATTATTGATGTTTAGCATTTTATGTAGCATTAAATGTTAGTAGTAAATATAATTAGAATGTAAAACCCTCCCAACATGACGGCTGCAGCTTCTCGGTCACACTTTCTTTGCTAGATTTAGTGACTTTTCCGACCCATTTAATGAATTTTGTTCAGAAGAAACTCATAACAACAAACATAGCGTCTTTTTGGATGAACCTTAGCTTTCATTCAGTAGGAAACTATCGTCGCTTTGCAGAAAGTTACAACTGCAAAATTAAGGATTAATGTTATAAATAGGTAAATAAGCACATGACGTCATCCTTGGGCCACAGCTCCACGGTAGGCCCCCCCAATTGATTGACAGCTGGTGCTGGGAGACGTGCTGGTGGATAACCAACATGTCACTTCAACAATCAAATAATTATTTATATAGATAATGCATATCCATACAGCGCATGACTCAATAAATGTGTTAGTATCAATAGTTCAAGGGCTTGTTGGTGTTTGTGTCGTCAGGTGTCACCATGAAGCTGATGGATGAGGTGGCCGGGATCGTAGCTGTCCGACACTGCAAGACAAACATCGTGACGGCATCTGTGGACGCCATCAACTTCCACCGCAAGATCAAGAAAGGTAATGAAGAAAAGCTCCAGACATTCATAGAGTAGAAAATACTTTCTTTCTGTTTCACCCATCACGTGTCCTTCAGGACTCGTCATACTGTTATCATTATTGAAAATCGCTACTACTTGTCTACAGTTCATTAAACAATCTTGCTCCTCCGAATCTATCTGATTTACTCCTCCTATGTTGCCCGGCGAGGGGTTTACATTCTGAGGCCAAACGTCTCCTCCAGATCATCAGAACTGGTCTAAAGAGGATCCAGAGCTTCCCAAGTAGCTGGTCCCACTCACATTAGATCGGTTTCCCCTTTCTCTGAGTTCAAAGCCTCCTCAAATCCCGTCTGTTCTTCTTGGATTTTCATACATTGAAACATTGGTTTTATACTTTTTGTCATCATAGTCTTTATATTTGTTTTGATATGTTAATGTCCATTTTTCAGCACTTTGCTTTGCCCGGTCCATGCTTAAACGTGCTCTATAAATAAACTTGAACTTGAACTGTGTGGAGAAACCTCCATGCAGGCCTCTGCTGATATTCACAAACACAAAGCCTCTCATAAACATAAAGCCTAAAAAGGAAAGAGATGTGAAAGGCTCAAGCTTGTTCATCATTATAAACTCTGCCAAAAATAATATCACTCAACTTTCCAAAAAAACCCTCTTGCAGTTTCGCTGAAATAAAGATATACATGAAGTGACAGGACGGCCTTTAAATAGCACTGTTAACTTCAGTAAATGGATTGGTGGAAAGTTGGAGCGGGTACATGAGAACACTTATCTGATAAAGTCATCTCGCTCCAGAAGATCTCCATGAAACCTTCTGAAAGGAAAACACCTTCAACTAACACGAACACGCAGAGTTGACTTTAATCATTTGTTTATAGTTTATTTCATGAGGCAGTTTTATAGATTGATTTATTTGTATGTGTTGTGTTTTTTAGCTCATGGTCAGCTTCTACTCATTTTAATGATGATGACTACAATATCACACAATCCTACTGTGGACAAAACAGCTTTAAAATAGCAAAAAACAAAGAACAATAAAGGAAGCTCGGCAGAACCCATGACGTGTGATTAAGAACTCAAAGGTTATGGCGTGAAGCAGCACTTGAGAGTGTGTTTTCTTTGTGAAGAATAGTTTAGTCAGATTGTGTGTGTGTAATCATGACTCATATGAAGATCAGGCCGAGAAATGAATTTACAGATTCAGATGTTTCAGACCAGGGGATTTCTGGCTCAAAATTAGGCTGAGGCGGTACCATCCTGATCATGTGCATGAACACACGACTTTGTAAAATGTGCGCTTCATGGTACCATCATTTTGATTTGATTTTGTATTATACAGTATGTTGTTTTAAGTGAACTTGATGTTATACAACACATAAAAAATTAATAATTATCATTTGTCATCAAATGTTTAAAACCCCTAAGATGAAAATATAACTTTTTTATAAACTATTTTCATTTAAAGTCATTTTAATTTTTAATTACTATTCTGAATTAACTTTATTTTTTTATTATTTTAATTTAAGGCAGTTTCTCATTTTCATATAGTGCAAGTTTTATCATTAAAGGATTGTTTGTTCGTTTTCAGTGACATAATTTATTTATGTACCGCTTTTCAAATTTGATAGATTAGATTTAATAAGCAACAATATTGCTAACAGCCCTTGTATGTCTCGCTTCTTACAATCTGCGCATTACTACTGTAAGCTAGGCACACGGTTTAACTGAAACCTTAACTTATACCAAACGCAAACAGCGCAACATGGAAAAAGATGACATGATTGTGAGACGCGGGCCGGGACCCATTTGGTCTCTTCACTTCTTAATGTGTCATCATGTAGCCGAAATCACCACACCTCCTTCTGTCACCACACTGTCTTTAATGAGGGAATTTTTCAGACATTCAGCGACAGTAGATTAGCAACAAGCAGCGGTTTATTCTGTATTCCTTAAGCGAAGCTGAAAGACAAAATATCCAAATATATTATGTTAAAGCAAGTAACACCATATTTACGACTTGTTTACAGGATATTGGCTAATTTACAGAGTGGAATAACATTAGCACTTGCTGTCTGCAGCTGCCCTTGTGATCCGCCTGCTCACAAACTGGCTTTTAAAAGTAATTGTGATTTTATGAGCAATATCTGCTAAGTTAAAAACATAACATGTGATGAAATGTATAGTTTGAAAGCCTCTAAAAACACATTAGGGTGCAAAACAAACAAACTCACCTAACCAGTCACGACAGAACTGAGGCAGTTCTTTTTCTAATGTCACAAATACAGTTACAAATGCCTATTGAGTCGAACTCTTGTCCATGGCATGAAAAAAGCGTTTTCTGCCACACAGTTTTTGTAGAGAGGGGCTGAGGCGGCGCAAAATTAGGCGGAGGCGGCCGTCTCCAAATTCTCTATGCAGGAAAAACCATGCAGACTGAAGTGAACATCTGGTCATGTGTTATTGATCTACAGTATATTCACAGCAGAATGTATGTGTTTCTGTCACAAGTGTGTGAGGCCGTATTGATCTCTGTAGATACAGAAATCTTTCTTGCACATTAAAGAACTGTCATTCCACAGCTTTAAATAGCAGCTGGACATTTGATCTGTCACGTGAACACATCGCACGTGTGTGTGTGCGCGGGCGTGTGTGTGTTATATGTGACGTGATGAAAGACCACCTCGGGCTCATTGATGTTCAGTGTTTACACAATGAAAAGGGTTTCATGTTTTCATCTTCAGACGAGATTCACTGAATAATTCATCTGATTATTATCGTTTCCTTTCATCCGTTACTACATCCCATTCTTCCAACGTGAGCAGAAATAATGTTCCCTGTAGCTCAGTGGTTATGGGAACACCTTTACTAAGAAACAAAAGTTATAGTATAATGAAATGTAAGTCACTTTGAATAAAAGCTCTGTGTATGTGCTAAAGGCAGACATAAACACAGCAGAATCTTCTCTGACTGATATACTGCTGAACACCGTGTGTTTTTCTGACGTGAACTCAATAAAGCTTTCAGCATTGTGAATTATTCAGTGGATTTGATGGGATTTCAGCAGCCGCTCCTGTGCTTGTGTCTCAACTCACATCTCTGGATTCTCAGAGTCAGTCCACTGTGGTAAATACTGTACATGCTGCATACTATACATGTATATACACGCTCCTATACACTTAAGATTGTATGTTCTCAATGAATCCCAAAGGAAGATTTCTGTGAAATGACACGAGGCTGCACATGTATGTTCCAAATGAGGTGTTTATATCGAAAGCATCCCACGCTTCATCAGAAAACAAATAAGATCTGAGGATTTGTACCACTGCTTTGGAGCAGTTCAAAGTGAAGGTGGAGGATGAAATTGTTCTTGTCAAGGAACGGGCCCATGTGTGGGTTGTTAGTGAGGTTTGTGATGCTTTAATGATGTCTGTGGCGCTCTTATATAAACATCAGAAGTGGAGTCTGCCGTACAGTCATGTTACACAAACATGCACAGACAAGTCTGTATAAACCCCTTTTGCACCGACGTCACGCTTACGTCACGGCACTAGCTGGAGGCAAAACAAAGGGAAAACTGGAGGCGGCCGATCTAAACCAGCACAGATTCAGCTACATATGGAGTTTCAAATATCATCTTGTGTTGTTTTGTGTCACGATCGACAGAATACAGTCTCCAATGTGATATTTTAACACATACCTGCTGCCATTGCCAAACAAAAACACAGACGACAGCTGTAAATAAACTAAATAAAACAAGCGGACTGAAAAGAAATCATCATCAATATGCTTGCGTTTCACTTCATAACACTTAAAGATTGTGTATCACAGGCAGTTTCTGCCAATCTCACATTAGTCTCACATCTATACATTAGTTTAGCATTATACCCCATCTTTAAAGGCCCTCTCATATAGCCCTTTTACAACATGGGATGTAAATCTTAGGAGACCACAGAATGTGTTTCAGCTGAAAATACAGCACAGATCTTGTATTATATTACAAGTCTCATCTTGCCTGTGAGGACAAACAGGTGGTTTTGCTGTGTGTCTCTTTAAATGCAAATTAGCTGCTGGTCTCCGCCCCCTGTCCAGCAGAAAGCGCATGAGTCTGCGAGCCGGTGCTTCCAACAGCAACACTGAACACAATGTCCTTGAAGCGAATGAGAAACACTCTCTCATCTTTAGAATCCAAACACATTGTTTTGTATAAGTGAGAGCACACAAGTAAATATTTGTTTAAAAACTGAGCACGCTGTTGTCTGAGTGAATGTACAAACGCCTTACGTCTTTAAATCCATGACGGTTAACATGATAAACGCATGATATCTATAAAAACAGAAAACATGATCCATTATGAATCCAGTCTTTTACTAACATTGGTTCGTGGAGCATCTCGGTGTAAAGTGACTTCACCTGATGTCTTCTGCACATTCTGCTCAGATGTTGGGAGGAAATGAAGACCTCTATATTGGAGACATTCTTGTCACTGGCTTCAACTACATTTACATTTAGTCATTTGGCAGACGCTTTTATCCAAAGCGACTTACAGTGCACTTATTACAGGGACAATCCCCCTGGAGCAACATGGAGTAAAGTGTCTTGCTCAAGGACACACTGGTGGTGGCTGCTGGGATCGAACCAGCAACCTTTGATTTACCAGTTCAGTGGTTTAACCCACTAGACCACCATCTCATCTAACTAGCTTAGAGACAGTGCGTCTCTGGCTGAAGGTGAAATCTATGCTCATAACCCTGTTGAGAAAAACAGCATTTGTTGGTCTGGTATGTTGTGATGCTGATTTGTGCTGGTTTAAGATGGTCAAACCGGCATCACAACACCTAATCCACCATATGCTGTTTTTTTCAACAGGGAAGGCGGAGTCTGTGAGCGGTCATGGGCGGGGCCTTATCAGAGTGACATCAGTTTTCTAGGAGATGTTCAGTGTGACTGCTATGGTTCATATGACATTAGGAAAAACAGAATGGATGGATGTGTATAACAACAGGGTGCTTCTGCACACACACTGGCGACTCAAATTGAGGTTATAATAAAATGTTTAGGTGCATTTCCCGGATTAGGAGGGTTTTAACTCTTTCCCTGCCAACCTAAAAAGTTGCCAGAACCGTTTTATAAACAATGCTTAATACTGAGAGGTTCAGTAGAACTCCAACACGTGTGTACGTTATAATGTGCGGTTAAATATGTTGCAGTGGTTTTCCATCCTTTCATATAGCTGTTCTCTACATGAGCACATGCAACATGATCCTTACATGTGACAGGAAGAGACACGTGTAGGCCGTGTACATGCCATTCATGTCTTTGTGTGTCCTCTGCAGGCTGTGTGATCACCGTCTCTGGACGAATGACCTTCACCAGTAATAAATCAATGGAGATCGAGGTTTTGGTGGACGCTGATTCACTGGTGGAGGCTGAGAAGGGCAAATATCGCTGTGTCACAGCGTTCTTCACTTACATCTCCCTGGACAAGGACAACAAGCCGCTGGCTGTCCCGCCTCTGAAGGTGAACCATGCACAACATCTTTTTGACAACTTTTGCTTTTCTCTCATCAGATCAGGGCAGATTAGAGGAGTAGTCCCATCAGACTCGTGTCAGTCTTGTACTGTATGTCTGAATAGAATAATAAAAGAATAATGTCTAGGAAGTCCTACTTTTATCACCGTACACTTAGAACCATAGCCATTAAGAGAGAGTTCTTCCAACGGAAGTCCAAAATACTGGAGTGTCACGTGATTCATGGAGCCTTCAGATAGTTCCAGAAGTTATGTTTCCTCTTTAAATACTTTATTTCTCCCATTTTTTTATTCATTAAACGGCATTAGTCTTTAAATGGTTAGAAGTTTACCTCTGTTGATCTGTTTAGTCGCAGCTCCAAGCGATACAAGTAACTTCCAGGAACTATTGAAACTGTGTGTCATGGTTCCACCTCTCCTTGTCAGGTATTTCTTGGTTTAGAGGTGGAATCATACAGAATCCTCTGTTTCTTATGGGGAGAGATGGTTTTGACACTCATGGCCTTCCATACTCTTCCCGAGTCACGTCATTGTTTCCCTACCCTCCTGTAGTTTGTGTTAATTACCTTGCCTATAAAGAGTCCTCATGTTTCTTTGTCTAGTGCGCGTTCATTGTATATCATACCCTGTTTGATGTAAGCGTTACCTTGCCTGTTGGATCTGTGCTGTGCCTAGTTGTTGTTCCTGTTTCCACCTTGTTGTAGTAAGTGTTAGTTTAGTTTTGTTTCAAGTGTTTGTTTTCTTAGTCTAGTTGTAGTCAGTGTCCTTGTTGTTGTTTAAGTTTATACTTTATTCCTATCCTGTTTTCCCCCTCGTGGGTTTTGTTTTGTGTTTTCATAGTCTTTGTGTATATTTAATAAACCTGTTATCCCTTCACCTCCTGTCGTCCTGCTTCTGCCTTGCACTTGGGTTCAACCTCTGAGATTCATAACAGAATGAACGCGCCAAGAAGGAACCCAGCAGGTAGAGTGGACGAGGCGGAGATCGCTTCCACTAGAGGCCACCAAGCCCACGTCTTGTTTGGCCTCAGGCAGCGGGGGAGATTCGTGACGGACTTTGCCCTGGACTTCCTGGCTGCAGCGCGGTCCTCGGGGTTCAACGAGGCGGAGTTAAAGGCAATTTTTAATAGTTGCCTCGATGAGCCCCTAGGACCCGCTGAGATGCGCCAGCTGAAGTCCCAGAGCTTCGCGGACACTGTCTAGACCCTGCTGGATCGTGAGTGGTCCAGAGTGGATTCTTCCGCGGGGCTAGCCTCGATTCCCGAGGGTCATGCCCTACACATCGGGTTCGTAGGTCTCACCCCACCATCTGTAGCCACTCCACCGCCCACCAGTTCTGCTGGCAAGCGGGGGAGAAAGAAGAGGCGACGTGTGGTCCCGAGTCCGGTGGTCCCGAGTCCGGTGGTCCCGAGTCCGGTGGTCCCGAGTCCGGTGGTCCCGAGTCCAGAGGTGTCAAACCCCAAATATTTTTTGGGGGGGCGCCGTGGGGAGGTGACGGTCCAAGCGTCCAGCTCGGCCGCAGATTCCTCCCAGGAGCCGGAACCAAGCCCGGTCCAGGAGCCGGAGCCAAGCCCGGTCCAGGAGCCGGAGCCAAGCCCGGTCCAGGAGCCGGAGCCAAGCCCGGTCCAGGAGCCGGAGCCAACCCCGGTCCAGGAGCCGGAACCAACCCCGGTCCAGGAGCCGGAACCAAGCCCGGTCCAGGAGCCGGAACCAAGCCCGGTCCAGGAGCCGGAACCAAGCCCGGTCCAGCCGGCGGACTTCCTCCCATGTTTTCTTGTTTGCCCCCACCCCCCCTCCCTTGTCTGTTATTTTTACTTAGTCACCCTAATCCCTAAGATTGTTCTTGCCTGTCTGCCCCTAGTCTTGTTCTCCATGTTTTGTTTGGTCTTGTCTTTGTCCCAGTCTGCCTTGTCCTGTTCGTGCCTTTGAGGAGCATCAGGGTGCTGCTCCTTAAGGCGGGGGTTCTGTCATGGTTCCACCTCTCCTTGTCAGGTATTTCTTGGTTTAGAGGTGGAATCATACAGAATCCTCTGTTTCTTATGGGGAGAGATGGTTTTGACACTCATGGCCTTCCATACTCCTCCCGAGTCACGTCATTGTTTCCCTACCCTCCTGTTTCCTAGTTTGTGTTAATTACCTTGCCTATAAAGAGTCCTCATGTTTCTTTGTCTAGTGCGCGTTCATTGTATATCATACCCTGTTTGATGTAAGCGTTACCTTGCCTGTTGGATCTGTACTGTGCCTAGTTGTTGTTCCTGTTTCCATCTTGTTGTAGTAAGTGTTAGTTTAGTTTTGTTTCAAGTGTTTGTTTTCTGAGTCTAGTTGTAGTCAGTGTCCTTGTTGTTGTTTAAGTTTATACTTTATTCCTATCCTGTTTTCCCCCTTGTGGGTTTTGTTTTGTGTTTTCATAGTCTTTGTGTATATTTAATAAACCTGTTATCCCTTCACCTCCTGTCGTCCTGCTTCTGCCTTGCACTTGGGTTCAACCTCTGAGATTCATAACACTGTGAATAAACTATTCCAATGGAGTCAACGGAGAAGACGCGACTCTCTCTCTCTATGGCTCTGCTAAGAACGAGATCTTTTGTGCATCTGTGCCTTAAAAAGAGAAAATACAGCGGGCATTTCCAGCACTGATGTTGAAACTGATATGAGTTCAAGTTCTGCTTCCATGAGCACACTAGAAATAGGATGATCATCTTCTCTGTTGATGTCGTGGCAGATGTTAGCTCATATCCTCCACAACTGCCATTCCAGTAAGTCCCTCCAGAGTGTTCTTGGCGCTGACCTCAGGTCAGGTCACAGATGTTTCTTTGTTCTCAAGGATTATTTCTTTCTAGCATTGCACTGCTCACTGTGTTCTGTTCACTGAGCCTCCGTCAGCTTCATATTTGAGTCGTGTCACAAACACTGTGAGATATCATGTCTCTACTGGCCTTTTCAAACCTTATACCGTATCTGTAGATTTCATCCATTTTATTTGTTTTGCCATAAATCATTAAAGTTATATGTTCCTATCCTTCAGTTGGTAAATCATTGTGTTAGCGGCACTAAACGTCTCACACCACACATTCTGGATACTCCTAAATTAATAAATCTCATTCTTCATGTTGATATATACAGTGTCAGATGATGGATGCCTCATTCAAGAATCAGATGTACATTTGGCATTTCTTAATTCAAAACAACACAAACATAATCTCACATAAAACCATTATAATCAAATTCTCATGGCCAATCTCATGCAAGGCTACTTGGTTTGGAGATGTAGGGTATAACCCACGGCTGAACCACCTGGAGGCAAAGAACCACCCAATGCAAAATGCATTAAACTCATTTAAACTGCGGCTAGCCGTGGATTATCCCCTTTATACTACAGTCATTTGCCAGGTTGAAAACAAGTTAAAGCTTTTATTGATTTTTACAGGAGAATTTCTGATCAACCGGGTGAAAATTACGCATGCCACACAGAGGTTAAGTGGAGACATGGGATTGCATTTATTTGACTCAATGACTCCTCTTGACCATGTTCGATATCATTCATAGCTTTGTAATACATATTCTCTACAGCGATTCTTCAATTGACAAAAGCTTTTAATAAAGGTACAGTATATGCTCTCAGCAACTCCCGCTTTCTGTTCTGTTCTTCCTTGTTTTGTAAAGTGCTAGTTTAGCCTGTCCAAGAAGAATATGAATCAGTTGATATTTGATCCTCTACCAGACAGACAACTCCAAAAGACTGAACAACATTTCAAGCTAAAAAACAATGAAAAATAGTTTCCCTGGAACCACAAAAGACCTCATTCATCATCAGCACTCGGACTAATGAGTGAAAATAGAAAATAGAAAATCCATCCAGATCCAGTAAAGGACCTAACCTTTCTGTCAAGTCTGCTGAAGTCTCCAGTTTTAGAAAAGGTTCCTTTAAACCTCCCCAAAATCTCTTCACTCTTGAAATCCTTTATTAAAGACAGTTCCTAACTAGTCAGTTTGGACTTTCACATCTCTACAGTGGTTGGTGTGCGGCGTGTTGATGTGTGACCTTACAAGGTGACTACATCCTCTCTATTACTCAGCTCAGGTCCAGCAACATTAACTGGATGCCTCAATGTCACAAATTTGCAACAGTCCTTGAACATTCTCTCCTGCAATATCCATACCAGCTCCTTTGACGAGATGTTCTTCCAGTGACCAGGACACTGAGAGTTGTCTGCCTCCAGCCTACAAACATGTGAAAGTCCTCACACCTCAAAACGTCCAGAATAAAACGGAGTATTCCAGCCGGTCATAATGGTTTAGGGTCCATGAGAAACATTGTAATGGAGAATAATGGAGAATCAGTTTTGCATGTCTTCATTCCAGAAATAGAAAGACAAATGAAAGCTGCATGAGCGTAATGTTCTTCTCTTTCAGAACAGAAATAGTATATGAAGGATCTATTTCTGACTTCAGGTGTTTTTGATTCTCCTGCGGTGAGGAAGATATTTCATGTCTATTTTTATAGTCTCCGCTTTTAGCTCCTGCAGAATGGATTCATGGACAGGGGGGGTGAAGAGTGATCAGAAGAGCGGAATGAAAGCTGTGAGGATTGCCCGACCCTTCAGGGGTTTAGCAATGTGACCTAATTTCTGTTCATTCTGCACTTCAAATCAAACTCCTTTCTTGTATTCTCAATAGGAAATATATTTGTCTTTTGGACATTAACGTCACAAAATGTGATATCATTGTTTAGATGAACCCAAGAGAACCGTGTTGAATGAGCGCATGATTAGTACAGTCTATCTGAACACATTAATGCTTGGCAAACACTCATCCACGCCGTACAAAACATGCTGTGTTACCGTAGCAACCGCTGGCTTTGCAGCATGATATCCAGATTTATTTATAGAAACTGCTTGTGTGTGTGCAGTGAGAGTGCGACATGTGTCTCATGATAATCATCACTGATCATTCAACTGCTCATGAAACATCCCATTATTACTGGATTAACTCTCTGATTGACCAAAACATGATGTGTTACATGAGTTCAGCTAAACATCTGTCATCATTTATTACACTGCGCCCTGGAATACTTGATTCTCATTGTCTTTTAATAACTATTTATAAATGATGTTCCGGACACTTGAACACAAAGGTAAAGTAAACGGGCCTGTATTCGTTAAAAAGGAGCTTATTATATCAAATCTAAATGTCATGTTCAATAACATACTTATGAGGTAAGTTGTGGTGTAATTAGCGTGATAAAGCGTGTATGTAATATGTCCAATGTCGTGCAATAACAACCAGCTGCCTGTTGTGGACGTGTTCCCGTACATATTCCCCTCAAGTCTTTGAGTCCATCATTAGTGGAACACAAGAGAGGATATTTAAAGTGCTTTAGGGTTCAGACAATGGAGTTCAGTTGGTTAATTATCAACTTTCTCCAAAATATGTAAAGAAAGACAGAATGAAAGATCTGATGTAGTTGATGATGTAGGTGTAGAATAGAAATGAAATGGACACACAGATGAAAGGGGAAATCATCATCACACCTCTCTCTCACGCTCTGAAGGACAAATGTGTTCATGTTTTAGTCACAGTGTATTTTTCCTGCTCAATAAAATCTGAAGTGGACTAATGTCCACATGAACGTCCTCGGCAGCTTGCTAGAACACCTCCAAACTTCTCTTAGTCTGCTGGCGGGATAATGAACACTTCTTCCATATCAACATCACATCTTTGACTTTTCTGAGAACATGATGTTTGATGTGTGTGGTCGTTCATGAGATCACAGTGTTCTGCTGGGTTTACTGTAATGAGATGGACAGTATGTGTCTGACTTCAACACTAAACTCATGTTGTGTATAGTAACTAGTGTATGTTTTTTGGTGACTGCAATGTGTATTTCCATAGTTTGACAATAAATATGATGAATAAACGATGGGCTTTCTTATGGTTTTATCAGTGCAATAGTAAGGGATCAGGGAGAAGCAGTCTTCACTTTGTGTTGATTTACACTCAGAGTCGTCCTCAGAGCTCTTCAGTTTACAATCGGTATGAGATGTAAATACTTTTTCTGACTGTGTTGACTGCACTCAATAGTGCGCTTAAACAGAGAGAGAGAAACTGGTAACCAGGCAACCGATGAGTGACCGATCATGAGAGGTGACTACATCACCACACCAGTATACTGTGTGATACTTTTGTTAAATGACATGTGATGTCAGTGAAACTACATGATTTATGTGTGAAATAAACACACATGAGCACCTGAAGCTGAAACACAATGTCATGATGTGATTGTGTTGGATGTTGTTAAAGATAGTACAATCAGGCATTATTTGATTGGAATAATAATAATGCTCAAATGTTTTCAAGAAATGTTTTGTGAATAGTGAAACTAGATTTATACATTAGGGAAAGTATGAATGCAATATGTCTGGAGTAGGAGTGTGATTGTGCTCTTATATCAGCACAGCTGTGATTAGGTCAGAGGCACGAGTACAGAAGACAATCACATCACCATCACACGACTACCAGAGTGATATTGTATTTATACAACAGTTTTACAGCACAAGTGTGTAGATAGATCAATAATAAACAACATCAGAGTGTCTTTTGTTTCAAAGGAACAGGGGAACTACTTCCTTCCTCAACAAAATCCAGCCCAGCACAACAGTTAAACAAACCCCCGCTTCTAATTCCAAACCGTCATATCTTTTAAACGTGCGCAGTGTTGCTTCAGTCAAGTGATTAGTGAGAAATAACAAGACAAGGCATCCCAGTGAATGAAAGGGATAGAGATTGTAAAAGGACACTGCGGTACTTCTCCATTGTTTTCAATATAAATGTGCTGGTTTACTGTAAACCCAAACCTGAGCACTGTGAATATGTGGCTCTTTCATCAGTCCTACTTAACTTAAGGCTAAAATACACCACAAGACTGGACTTATTGCAGAAAGTATGTGCCGGTCCACAGATTTGATCAGTCAAAAAGTCTGCAAGTATATGATGTCTAGTTATTGTCAGGCTTTGCCTGTTGTTTTTGTATTTTGGTTGGTGTTTTATTTTCTCTGCTGTATTTTCTGTCTTACAGATTTCGATCATCTGGTACCTTGTTTTCACTAATTACCCTCACCTGTTCCTGATCGCTGCTTTCCCTATTTGAGCTTGGCTGTGCCAGCTCTCATTGTGGCGATGTAATGATTTGTTACTGTGCTGCTCTCGCTGTACTTATTGTTAAACCTTTTCCTATTGTTCTTAGGAACGTGGCAACCCGTGAGCCTGGTTTGGATTATCTTTCTCCCCTTACGGTTCTTTTTGGTTCCCGTGTTCCTTTCCCGGATTTGTGGATTTTTTGGTTTTCTCTGACAGCAGTGTACCTGAGTGTTTGGCTAGGAGCACCCTGCCTTTCTTTTGTTCTCTCAGTGAAGCCTGTTTAATAAACCGTGTTGTACCTTACCTGCATCTGAGTCCCTTTGTGCACCGTGACAGTTATAAGATATCAGTTCAGATTTTAAGTCTTGTAGTGTACTCCAGCCATTAGTGTCAGAGTGATACAAACGGTAAAGTTCCCATGATGGAACATCGCATGGCTCTCACCCAATTAGATTCGAGAACCAGAAAGAACTGTTGTATAAAACACTATATTTTAAATATTCTGATTTTCTTGGTTGAATCAACACTTGTGTGCAAAACCGCCTATAGGGTGACAACATTCTGACTGACATGTCATTGGTCCTCATGCATCACACGATTTACTTTTATGATTCTTTTTTCTTCTTTTATACATTTTTATGACATTTCTAAATTTCAGTAGAAGATGACGGGAATCCTTGCCAAACACATGATGAGAATGGCATTTTGAAGATTTGCTTTTGATAACAGCGTGCGGATATGTGACGAAGTCTTGTATTCCCCTCCAGCTTGATTTCATGTGTTGAAGAAGACCTGTGGCCTGATGTGTTTCTGTGTCGCTCATCATGAGCCCTGGGCCACAGGACAGTCACTGAGCCAGACGCCACATTCTTCAAGGTCACAGACGCCAATAACAAACAGCTGCTTTGCTTTCTTCTCTGGCTTGAGACGATGTTTTGATGATGTCATTGATTGCTTTCAAAAGATGTAGTCCCTCACATGCGATATAATAAAAGAAGACATTGTGAGTGCTGTGATGGAGAAGACGTATCTGTGCCCGTTAAAAAAGGCTTGCAGATGTCTTCTGTTTGTCAGCCTGAACATCAGCAGTCCTGTAATGTTCAATGGATTCACTTACGTCACATTCATGTCTGTGATAATGTTTGTCTTTTGAGATCGGCCTTTATTTGTCACCGCTAGCTGGTGATTTATAGCCATCAATAAGAATATTTGTAAAGAACATGTGCATCTGACAGATCTACAGTTCGCTCTCTTTCATCACCTTCAAATATCTGTAAGAACTCTTCTGAAACATAAATGGGTTTTAGTTGTTGACGTAGCAAAAATGGCAAAGTAAAACAAGAATTTTTTGCTTACAACATACAAGAGCCTCCAATGTGGTTTAAAGGGATAGGCCCCCAGAATAGTTACTCACCCTCTTGTCATTTTAAACCTGTATGAGTTTTTCCTCTTCTGTAGAACACAAAAGAAGATATTATGAAGAATGTTGTTAACAGAAAACCTGTTGGTCCCCATTGACTTGCAGTGGTTTTGTGTCAATACAATAGAAGTCAATGGGGACCAACGGTTTTTGGTAAATGATGACAGAATTTTTGGGTGGACTATACCTTCAAGAGAGTAAGGAATAAAGAGGTGCTTATTATTTTGATTGGATTCCCTTCCAACGATATGTGATGTGTAAAATGTATGTTGTTATATAATATCAAATGTTCGTGCCTTGTTGTATTTGGAATTATTTTGAAGAAAATCTTTCATTCACACATGCCAAAAGCCCTTCAATAGAGATAAAAACACACACATCATACACATGACGAACTGCACTGAGCTGAAAGGTAGAATCCAAATGTTTCATTGGGTGGTGTGGTCATCACATCATGTGACGTCTCTCCTCTCTCTTCCTTGTAGTTGGATGGTGAGGAGGAGCAGGAGCGTTTTGAAGAAGGAAATGCCCGTTACCTGCAGAACAAAGCAAAGAGACTCGCACATCAAGATTGACCGCAATGACTTTCATCATCATGCAGATCAACCTCTCGCTCTCTTCCCCTACATGTAGCCCACTTTATGGAAGTTTTGCTTTACTTGAACTCATTTCTTTTATTGTCAGTATACCAAAGCACTATGTATGTATCTGTATGTCACATGAAACACAAATATGTATGTATTTTTGATCTGAAGTGATGGGCACAACTGAACTGTGTTGTACACAAATAAAACGGTTCAATGACAATGACATATTTGGATGGTTTCATAACCATTGTTGCGTTGATATTTTTCTAGTTTTCATTTGCAGTCATGTCAAAAGTAGCCCATACTAGGACAAGTGTGTGCATTTATTTTGGGTTCAGCTCTGTTCTCGTATGTTTTTTTTTCAGCTGGGACGACACGTCATGTGACAGAGGGGAGGCAGTGACATCATCTTTATTGCTAAAGGCATTCTGCTTGTACCATAAACAAACTGCACATTGGTTGTGATTGAAATATGAAATAGGTCAAATGTAACATTACACGCAGTGTTGTACTTTAAAGCAGCGTTGTGCGTGGATTTAAAGGACTTTTATATAGATTCTGAATGATCATTGATAATTTATGACATGTTGATATGGACAGATGTGTTAGTGATGTCCTCAATTCATTGAAACCATTAGATATGAGGTGTATGTACACATTGGAGAAATTTTTTTTTTTGACAGAAATGAAGGCATATGACATATGGGCTTTAGTCTAATATACAAACAAAAAGCAGAAAGTAAATAAAGCAGATGTATTTTGTTGTTTTTTCTGCACCTATGGCATGTGTATACTGTCTGTTTTCTGAATAAAGATGAGACGGGAGACGAAAGCTTGGTATGCTGCTGCTGTGATGTTGAGCGGGACTGAAGGCCGGGGGCGAGCGAGTGGACCGCAGTGTTTTCCGTCACCTTTTATTTCCAGGTCACCTGACGTCGAGCTGTGGGGAGAGCGGGAATGTCAGATTTTTCATTCTGAAACGCCTCTGCCATCTTTGATATTCAGTGACTTGTCAGCTTTCTGCCCTCGTCCTTTCCTACTATAAAAGGAATATCTCATGTTTGTCAAAGGCTGAGCAGTCAGACTAATACTGTAAAGAGAATACTGTTCCTCAAGATAGAAATGGAAAGAATTTTAAAGAATTAAATCCGGGGTCAGATGTAAGGATATCACCCCTTCTGATGTGATATCTTAGTCTTGTCCTCTGGCTAAAAACTTGAAAAAAATGGACTGACGTAAAAAGTGATCAGAATGCAACGGGTTAATAAGCCTTTTAACAGCGAACAGCTGGAGAAAGACACAAGCCACAATGCCATCGTGGAGAAGAACTTCTGAAAGTGAAAGATCTGTTTAAAGCGGCCATTCCCCACATTCCCATTAGTGTTAATATAACCGGTCTAACCCAACCGGTCCGGTGTCATTTCACTCTCCATAGTAGAAAAACTTATCTCTAACCCAGATTGACGTTTGCTCATGAACTAGCAGACCTCAGTTAAACTTGGATGGATCCTCATGTTTTTAACTGATGAGAAGATAAGTTGACACCATTGTTACTTTTATTGCAAAATGCCAGAGTTTATGAATTCACGTGCACTGAGAGTGGATTAGATTAGATTAGATTAGATTCAACTTTATTGTCATTACACATATACAAGTACAGTGTAACGAAATGTAGTTTAGGTCTAACCAGAAGTGCAATTAGCAAGTGCAGGATATACAGTGTTAATAAATACAGAATACAATATTAGGAAAATAATATACAATGGGCATGTACTATGAAAATATGACAGTCGGTATGTACTATGAACAATATAAACAGAAGGCTATATACTGTGAACATTAATGTACAGGAGGTTATGAACAGATAACAATATAGACTATACAATAGTGCAAGTGACTTGAGTGTGCATTAGTTACAGACATTAGCTATTAAAGTTACAGTGCAGTAGATGAGTTAATGCAGTTATTGAGGTTATAGTGCAATACATGAGTAGATGCAGTTATACAGTTACAGTGCAGTAGATGAGTTAGTGCAGTTATTGAAGTTACAGTGCAGTACATGAGTTAATGCAGTTATTGAATCGACCAATCACATCGATCAATCACAACAGCTTGAGGAGCGGAACTCTCTGATATGGTATGGTTGGGACATCTTCAAACACACTCTCTAAGCGGGGAACCAATCACGACAGACCTGCTCAGCTTTACCAATCAGAGCGTTTCGGAAGGCAAATTCTGAAGAAACCTTTAGAAATCCAGTCGTTTTGTGAGAAGAGAGAAAGCCTTGGACGATAGACTTGAAATATAAAGTTTTTTTTAAACTAGAAACATGAACATCCCTGTTAGATACCCCCAAAACACAATCAAAGCTTCGAAAACAGGGACAAACGGGGCCTTTAAAGCCCACCTCAGTGACTGGATCCCTGGTCAGTGATGAAAGCGAGCCTTCACTTTGACTGTTTCCCACATCTCCAGGCCAATGACACACATTACATAAGCACAATCACAGAGTCCCAGGACTGGACTCGGACAGAAAAAATGGAAATGCTGGCCCTTACAACTGTGCAAACACATAACAATCAAAATAAATAAACAATAAGTAAATATAACCGTTGCATTTCAGAAATAAAACCTGGAATAAAAGAAGAGGATGTTACTTTGCAGATGCAGGATGATATTGGTGTGGATGCACACGGCTCAGTTTCTGCTAGAAATGGTGATACAGGAAAGAGCTCAGGGTGAAGTGAACAGCACAGATGATGGAGGATGACTGGAGAGATGAAAGGAGCTACAGCAGGGCAGTGTTAAGGCCTGTTTATACACGAGCCTGGCTCCGCTTCGCGAGCCTACGCTGTCGGACTGCACAACTCCCCAAACGGACGAGACGTTTATACTTGACGCGTTCGCCGTTGAGATATTCTTTCTCAACGGAAATCGTCCTGTAAATCCGCAGGAAGTAGAAGAAAAGTAGGAATTTTACCTAAATTACGTCAGATCATTCAGAATGGCGTCTTGCGAGCACCTGCTAGACAAGGAAACGTAGGATTTTGTGTTGTTGCTACTATCAAAAAAGGGGCTAAAATGGAGATGGAATGTTCGCACACTGCATGCCACAAAACATGGAGATGTAGAATACATCACTCTTGTGAAGCAGATGAGTGTGATTGACGGGGGAAATGCATTTCGAACTATTGTTTGTTGAGTTAATACATTTTTGATTGTTTGTTTGATTTAATACATCAAACTTTTTGTTCACTCTTTCATTTCTGTGCATAATGCAGACACATTTCTACATATTGTTGGTTAGGGACTGCTAAATGTACATTGCCATAGATTAAACCATTGGATGTCTTATGTTATATAAAATGAGAAGATATAAGAACAGTTCAAAAGAGCTATGTTTATAAATATTGTTTTATTCTGAATACAATATAAAACAGACACACTGATGATAAAAGATGTCTGTACAGGTGTATCTGTTCAGCCAAAATCTCTTCAAAGCTTTCATGTTGACTGCGGCGCCGCGCGAACTGTTCACTCGAGTCACAAAAAATGTTGTGCACGCCGCCACGCGAAATGAGCTCGCACACCCAAAGCGAACGCCGCGAATGCCACGATGACCATATTTGGCGCGCGCACCCAGGCGAACTAGCGACTGCGTCGAGTATAACCAGCCCTTTAGCTTGCTCACTGGGAGACTGCATTTATTTATTAATTAGATATTATTTATTACAATGATCTTGGTCGTTCTATAAACCCCATGCACTGTGCTGTGTTTTTCTGTTTTTCCTATTCGCTCCTGTAAAGCTGCTTTGGAACAATACACATTGTGATAAGCTCTATATAAATAAACTTGAATTGAATTGAATATGAAAACCCATGGGGGCACGGTGGCTTAGTGGTTAGCACGTTCGCCTCACACCTCCAAGGTTGGGGGTTCGATTCCCGCTTCCGACTTGTGTGTGTGGAGTTTGCATGTTCTCCCCGTGCCTCGGGGGTTTCCTCCGGGTACTCCGGTTTCCTCCCCTGGTCCAAAGACATGCATGGTAGGTTGATTGGCATCTCTGGAAAAATTGTCCGTAGGGTGTGAGTGCGTGAGTGAATGAGTGAGTGTGTGTGCCCTGCGATGGGTTGGCACTCCATCCAGGGTGTATCCTGCCTTGATGCCCGATGACTCCTGAGATAGGCACAGGCTCCCCGTGACCCGAGGTAGTTCGGATAAGCGGTAGAAAATGGATGGATGGATGGATGAAAACCCATCAGATGATGAGAGAAACTGAGCTGTGTGTTTATAGAGTGAAGTGGTGTTTGATTGTTGTGACAGCTACAAACATAAAGACACTTCATATTTACTAAAACTAGTGTACCGGTCTTGCTAACATTGCTACGTTTGGCATCTGAACTGTTTCGGTTGTGCTCTACCACTTCAGTATTTATTCAATTACACTATAACTGAACATCTAACGAAAGGGGTTAACACATTAAGGTATATTTTTTAATTTTGTTTAAAGAAACAAAAATAGCTACCCAACTACATACAGACTGGGTTACAACCCTGCGGTCCGGAAGATTTCATCTCTAAACATGGCTGAAGCAGTTCACCGGTGTGTTGAGGGGTGCTGGACAACAACAGGGTTGGCGCTTCAGTCTGCAGGACGGTCGCTCTCCAGGAGCAGGGTCGACTAACTGAAATATGTTCAATACAGTGATGTCAATATAGAAATGCTTTGAATTACAGCTTTGCATCTTGCAAAAAAATCAAAAGATCAGAAATGGTTTGTATAAAAGGTAGGTCTATATTTCGATATTCAATTGTATGGCCATGGCAGTTCTCTGAGCTTCACTACAGTTTCTCTCTATACTTTAATGTGAACATGAGATTCCCTATGGGCTCAGACTGAACATGATGATGTAATGAATGTGCAGTCCAGCTTCAAAAGATGTTGGATTCTCATCAAGGGCGGACTGACCAGTAGGACATTCAGTCAAAGTCCAGAACGACTTATTATAAACGCGAATGCATGCGACGCGAAGGCATTAGCGAGTTGGACACGTATGCATGTAACTGGCGGCCCGTCAATCACCTTAACCTGGCCCGCCTTAACAAACTGCATACTGCTTAAGATCACTTCATTTATTACTGATAATGATCTCATCAGTCTCGGTATCTGAAACACACAGAGGAAACTGTCCATTACTATAGCAGATCTCTGATCAATGAAAGGGAAAAAACACAGCACAGTGTGTGTAACTGACACAATTATTGCATAGCATGTCAAGTGTGTGTAACACTTAGCAAAGACCTCACAAGATGGCCGACACTCCCTGTTAATAAAATGTAATATTGTAAACTCTCTGTATAAGAAAGAAAAGTTTTCTTTAAACATTGCTTTCACAGCTGCTGGCTGAGTTATAATATACAGTTGAAAGAAAAAGTATGTGAACCCTTTGGGCTTACTTGGATTTCTTCATAAATTGGTCATAAAATGTGTTCTGATCTTCATCTAAGTCACAACAATAGAGAAACAGAGTCTTCTTCACCTCATTGAGCATTCTGCGCTGTGCTCTTGCAGTCATCTTTACAGGACGACCACGCCTAGGGAGTGTAGCAACAGTGCTGAACTTTCTCCATTTGTAAACAATCTGTCTTACCGTGACACATGGACATCAAGGCTTTTAGATATACTTTTGTAGCCCTTTCCAGCTTTATGTAAGTCAACAATTCTTGATCGTAGGTCTTCTGAGAGCTCTTTTGTGCGAGGCATGGTTCACATCAGACAACGCTTCTTCAGAACAGCAAACTCAAAACTGGTGTGTGTTTTTTATTGGACAGGCCAGCTTTAATCAACACATCCAATCTCATCACATTGATTGGACCCCAGGTTGACTGACTCCTGGCTCCAATTAGCTCTTGGAGAAGTCATTAGCCTAGGGTTTCACATACTTTTTCCACCCTGCACTATGAATGTTTACATGTTGTGTTCAATAAAAACATGAAAACGTATAATGTTTGTGCGGTATTAGTTTAAGCAGACTGTGTTTCTCTATTGTTGTGACTTAGATGAAGATCAGAACACATTTTATGACCAATTTATGAAGAAATCCAAGTAAGCCCAAAAGGTTCACATGCTTTTTCTTTCAACTGTATGAATTATTTTTATGCTGCTCTCGTCTGAGTATTGTAAGCATTTATGCATTTCACACCAGAAACGGAAATGTATTTATCAAGAGAGAGAGGGAGATTATCAGAGCAAGTTTTATATGTATAAGGAAACTGTGTAAAATGCGATGCTCATTATTCATTATGTGTTGAAGTGTTCATTCTGGCGACTATATGAGTTTTCTACGAGGATTAGATGAAATCAGGTCATTAAATGGGATTTCTTCTTTTTCTTTAGTTGGCAGTGCAGAAGCCTCAAGGGGAGGTCTCTTCTTGCATTAAGAAGTCTTGCATAACGACATGATAATGTCAATGAAATGAGAAAGAGCATCTTCTAAACCTAAACTACACACGAGGGAAAGCAAGGACCTGGCTCGACTGGCCTGTGATTCTGGGGTAAAACAAATACTTAGATTTATGATCATCACCACAGAAGTACATTATTCTGTATTCAGTATAGTTTTAATAATGATTCATGTTGGGTGATGTATTCATAACAATGACTAAAAGAGAGAGAGAGAGAGAGAGAGAGAGAGAGAGAGAGTGATAGAGAGAGTGAGAGAGCGATAGAGGGGTGAGAGAGAGAGAGAGAGAGAGAGAGAGTGAGAGAGAGAGAGAGAGCGATAGAGGGGTGAGAGAGAGAGAGAGAGTGAGAGAGAGAGTGAGAGAGCGATAGAGGGGTGAGAGAGAGAGAGAGAGAGAGAGAGAGAGAGAGAGAGAGAGTGATAGAGTGATAGAGAGAGTGAGAGAGCGATAGAGGGATGAGAGAGAGAGAGAGAGAGAGAGAGAGAGTGGAGAGAGAGAGAGAGAGAGCACTAGTCGCTCCTCAGCTGATGCTCACACGTTTATTCGTGCAGCTCTTGCAGCAGTGAGATGTGAATCAGAGGATGTTCAATCATCCATCAGTCTGTCTTCTGTTTTCTGGCCGTTACCGGATTATAAATCTCATCGTATGAGGAATAAAACATCGCAGAAGCCGAAACTGTGTGGAAATAAAGCGTGACCCTGAAGAAACATCATCGTTAAGTCTGGACACATCGACGAGTTCACAAAAGGTGCGTTCACTTCCCATGTAGCCAATATATGTGCGCTTTTTTGACGGTTTATCATTTGACATCTGATGCAGGAGTTTTATTAAACAGCCTTTATTACAAAACATTTCCCTTCAATATAGAAATAATCCGCTAAAAATAACGAGTCTGAATCGGCATTGTGTGTTTGAGAGGTGAGCTGAAGACACAATTGAACAGATTCGCGTCTGATATAAACACCTGCACTGCTCACACGAGCCAATCCTGCTAAAGAAGATGCAGAACGATGTAAAGAAACTCAGTTTCCTACGACTGCCATATTCGTGTGACATTGTGAAAATAACCACCATAAATACCGAATCGACACCACTCAATGAATGCGTGCATGTATCATTCATGTGTTATTAATATTCCAGACAAGATGCATCATAAACACAGTACATGTCATAGCAGACGGTGTTAATTCCCAGAGAAAATAAAGACATTGAACCATGTTTAAATTTCTGAACAGTAGCATAAACACTTCAACTTCATTTGTTGTATAGTTCCTGACACAAGCCATCTGTACAATAGTGGACAGAAGTAAAAACTTCTTCGCTCTTTATTCGAAGATTTTAATAATGATGTTAAAGCTTTTGTATGTGTGTTGTGCAATTGTGTGTCAGATTGTTTCTGTACATTTTTATATATTTAATCAAAATTGAAGAATTGCCTTTTGGCCCAAATCATTTTGTACAATAAACAGGCCTACCTTTAAAGGTTTAGTGCATTTATATTGTTTGATATTTGGATGGTTTCATGGAACTTGAAGGAACATTAAATGCAAATACTGAACAAATCTGCCCTTCAAACATGACCTGTGCCAGGTGATGCAGTGTTCATGAATGAATTGTTGGAGTTGCACTTTACTAATACATCTAAGATGCAGCTGGATAAACTGGATTTATGTCTCACAGGAGTCTGGTTATAAAATAATATAAAGCCTATACCGTACTTATTTATAGACTATAACTTTGTTTTTCTTTATAACGGTTTAATGGGCATTTCTGTCCAGCAGGGATCTATAACCTGCTCCTTGAGAAGAACTGTCCTGCTAACGTACGTTAGATTCAGATGACAGACACTCGCACCAGTTCATATGTGATGGTTAATGATGCACTTTGCATGCAGTGTTTCTGCAAATACAGTTGGACAAACAAATTTGAGAGCATCTGAACAAAACACAAAAATGTAGACGTTTAGAGGTGTTTAGTGTGCACTAACATCTCAAAGAGATCAGTGGAACAGTGCAACGCTCAAAATGAGAAATAATATAAGTCACATTAAGCTTGTGCTTCTGTTTCTAACCCACCTGACACATGATCGCTGCCAGCTGAATTCCCGGATGTCTGACCAATGACACGACCCAGTTAACTCTCAATTGTGCAAATTTTGGTTTCTGTTTTGAGATGTTGCCACGTGAAAGTGAAAACCAAGGAAAAAATGCGAGATGGTAACAATTGAATCCCTGTTTTGGAGGGAAACAGTCTACAGCTCTGAGAACACCCTCATGTAAGAACAAACATAAGAGATAAGAAACGTCACACAGTGTGTAGAAAAACCTCATCTTCAAGAGAGGAGTATGATGATGGAATTTTATACGTGGTAGAAGCAGTGGTGACAAAAATTTATATCTGTCCCAGTGAGTTATGTATTAACATAAATATAATATAATAATAAAACAATATAAACCAACATCCACTTTGATTGTTTTGTGTTTTATAAAGGTATGTAGAGCATGTCATGAGAGGGAAGAAATGAGGAGGTTTATTGGAGAGGACTCTTATTTTGTAGCAACTATTGTTTTGGCCAGGTGTTTGTAGAATTGAAGGTGATTGTTAGAACTCTCTGATTTGGGGCTTTGAGACTATTAAAGGAATGAGGGGTCTTCCCTGAGGTTGTGGAGAAAAGCTTCTTGTTAGATTAGTTTACAGAAATCTCAACAGGAAAGAAGAGCACATACGTGTATTCCAGCAAGGTCAGTAAGGTCTGTTCACACACGGGCCTGTTCTCCATCACACATTCTTTCTTTTACTGTGTTTTGGAAAGTCCACACAGTAATTATGTTTAAAGTGTTTCCACTGCAGGGCCAATCTACACCGGCAGATGTGTGTCGCTTCTTTCCAAATGTGAACACTATAGCGAGTCTGCGTGAAGTGTAATGAGCTCATAATAATAATAGCAGAACCACTTTATCAACTCTCAGACGCAGCTGTGGTTATTTCACCAAAGGGGTTCACAGAACCTTTACACTGCAAACAAACACATAAAACTATAGTCCAGGTAACCTGAAGCTAGTGTATAGTTGAGTGTGGAGAATCCAGAAGATTCCCCTTTATATGCATCATTCCAGATGTGACACTTTTGATTGGTGCGTGTCACAGGGCCAATCGTGGAACTGGATTTGATCATTAATGAGAGTTTAAGATTGCAGCTGAATATTAGGCGCATGTATGAAATAATCCTGATTGAACCGTAGTCAAATGAATGAGTAATCCAGAATAACTTTAATTGTGCAGAAAAAAACAGCTTGGACATTGTATTTCACAAAGAAAATCAAACAACAAAATTTAATTCAATTTCAATTCAATTCAAGTTTATTTATATAGCGCTTTTCACAATGTGTATTGTTTCAAAGCAGCTTTTCAGGGGCAAAAAGGAAAAACTGAAAAGTTAAAACACAGCACAGTGCATGGTATTTATACAACGAGTAAATTCATTCTAATAAATAACATCTAATTTCTAAATAAATAAATAAATGAATGAATGCAGTCTCCCGGTGAGCAGGCCAACACTGCCCTGCTGTCGCGAGGAACCCAAACTCCAATGATTGATTAATGGAGAAAAAAACCTCGGGAGAAACCAGGCTCAACCGGGAGGGCCAGATCCCCTCTGACGTGTCATAGCTGCACTCAAACTTCTGACATGTGATTTAAGTTTAGCATTTAATACCAAATATCGTAACTTCAGCATTAATAAGACAAATAGTCCGTCTTTGCTCTTTGTTGGGGATGTAGTGGTCTGAGCTGGGATGGTCCGATGGTCATATTTCTCTTGGCAGCTGGTGGAATTGCCTTAGATGGAGCTGGGATGGTCAGTCAGTCATTAAATTTAACAACAAATGTAAGGACAAATGCAAGACAATCTTGGAGAGCTGAGATCTGTAACCGTGGTCCCTTTAAAGGTCTAGAAAAGGATTTATAGCGGCCGCTAGCGGTGAGTTTGAGAATTGCAAGCAACTTTTTACTCCAAACACAACGGTGGCCACCACAGTACCAAAAGATGTCGTGGGCTGAGACAGCGTGTCTTCTTATGTTGACGCAGGGAAGAGATCATAAGGGCATGAGAAAGACTGTAGAAAGAGCAATGTTGAAACTAGCGAGACACTACAGAGAGTTGAGAATCCAAGTGCAGGTTGTTTAATAAATGAAAATCAGCAAACAATCCAAAACACCATGCGAAACGTAGTCAAGGGCAGGCAGATAAATCCCAAAACCATGAGAAAGTCCAACCAAACGACAAGACAAGAGGGTAATCCAAAAGCAGTAATCCGATAAACAGGCACAATTGTCATAACAAGGTACACAGACATGAACAATGGCAATGAACGTGAGACGCTCGCTATGCAGTAAAACTGACAATACTTAGCCAGGGCTAAATGGAACAGGTATGTCTCAAATACTAAAACAAACAGAAAGAGTGAGAGCATGTGATCAGTCATTGGAAGTGGAAGGGGTGCCATTTTGTGGTATGGATGTATGGACAAAGTGCCCATTCCTAACAGATGTCTTATTTATTACATCAAATAAAAGGTCTGTGGATTTTTAGTACAGAAAGTAGGATAAAAGTCAGGCAGGTGCTAAGACCTGCGCTTATATTATAAAGTCTTTCCAGCAGAGATGCGTTAGGACCCGCCGGACTGAGACTTTTAGCGGAGATACTCACAGATATCTATGGAGATACTTTCCAGCAAAGAGATGAAGGAGGGAAAGATGGCCTTTAGATCACCCCCGATGAGGTTGCTTTGATTGGGATCAGTATGTGAGTAACATTGGTTTTACTGTTTGTAAGAACCAAGATATGTTGTTGTTATACTAGCTGTGTGACAGAGCAGTTTTGAGGGTCATTGTTTATCTGGAACCAGTGTGCTGCTTGTATACACTTGTGTTATCTTCACTGATTTGATTCATTTGCATTATTATTTGCGTGGTCTAAACTATGATAAACTAGCTTACAGCAAAAAGCAGTGCTGTTAAAGTCATTTGATTTTACAGCAAGAGAGCAGTTAGGAGTAAGTTAGTAGACGTTTTCCCCCCTTTTAAAGTCAGTGACAACCGGACTACAGACCGCAAGGCAGAGGGAGAGGAAACACGCTTTGTCGAGTTGTTTGTCCGTTTAGGGCTACGGTTCAAAACATGGCGACAAATTCAATATGTGCAGGCCTGCTCTGTATGTAGATAGAAATAGTTATTTTTAAGGTATTACAAACACAACGGTTCATAACATAAGGTCTTTATACACATATGAAGACATTGTTTTGTGTATTATGTTGCATTTCAGTCAAAAGTTGTTTATGCCCAAAAACCACATTTTCTTAAAATAAATGACAGTGGATGTTGTTAGCAAATTTTGAGTGTTACAGCTTGACTTTTGGAGCAGGTTTTGATGGAATACACTATGTGATGACGTCACATGGGACATCTTGGGCCAAATTTATGGGATGAGGAGTCATCGGATGAAAATACAAAATTTTCTGTGATTAAGTGCAATAATTGAGTCCCCGGTGCATCTAGAAACCCAGAAAATGTGAAAAACAAGTTCCCAGTATGTTTGTTTTGATGAGCCTTTTTCTGTAAACATGTGAGAAATCGAGCCGTTCAGATCTTGTGACGAATATCTAGGATCTTATTATTTGCATTTACATTTATGCATTTGGGAGACGCTTTTATCCAAAGCGACTTACATTTCATTGTCTTATACATTTATACATAGGTAGGTGCAATCCCCTGGGATCCAACCCACAACCTTGTGTTGTTAACACAATGCTCTTACCGATGAGCTACAGGAAAGCTATATATTGCAATATTACCGCCCCTTATTCTACACAGTTCCACCCACCGCGCTCCGCCATTGTTGTTTTCAAAACCAACAGCGGTGTGCGTAACTCCATGGCTAAAGTTTGTGGACAACCTGCAATGAGTCGCTGCACAGAGTCCTAACTTTGGAAGAGACAGGAGTGGATTTAATTTATTTGTAGTGGAAATCAATCAAATACCATAAGTAAAAACCTGCTTGTTCGAATCACTTCAAGCCGGAGTGCTTTATCAACCTGGGACAGTACAAGCAGGATTAGCTTCTCAAAAGTGATCGAGACCGACCGAACGAGACAAAACTGCCAATGTATTTATATTTAACAACAGTCTGAATTGACGTACATGTAACATATATAGGAGGATAACGTAAACATATGAGCTAAGTCAGTCACGGCCTAAATAGAACATTCAAAGCCAGTGTTATACTAACTCTATATTTATATGTTGTTTGTCAAATGAGCACTTGGAGTTTAGCTGTATGAATGTTATTACATTATGTGCGTTAATATGTTTTGCTGCAGCAAGCTGTTTGTTTTGCTAATGAACAGGGGCGAACACGGCGGTTAGTTTTCTTTAAAACGTCACAAATCATTCGTTCTTAGGCTGAAAATTCCAAGTAGTTACCGCTGCAGAGTGTAGTGCGGTGACGTCATGCATTTCGACGTCATGCATGTATAAGTGCGCATGCGCAATGTGACTTACTGCATGCCTTTTGTTTACTTCTGTATACGCGAACATGTTCAAACAACACAGGGATGGATTCGATTTCAATGTAATATGTCATATTTATTTTTATAACACTGCTGTCTTTGTCATAGTCACAAAGGATGTCATTAAAAAACGTTAGTTTGGCATGGTTTCTTTTTAATATGTTTAAAAAAGAGCCCTTAAACAAATCAAGGCTTGAAAATATCAAAGCTTTTAATTATTTTTAAACGTTTTTATAACTATTATTTTTTAGCTGTGCATTTGCAACCTGAGTTCTGCTGGTTTACATCAATTGCGCTTCTATTTCTAATTTATTTTTCTATTGTTCTTCTCTTTTTCTCACATTTTTAATCATTTTACTGCTGTTTTATTGTTTCTTCAAATCCAGTTTGTGATCCAAAATAATTTGCATTTTAAAGATACGTCTTATTTCACTTTGTCAATAATTTTATGTAAAGCACCAGGAATTGCCCTTGTGTATGAAATGTGCTATAGAAATAAACTTGCCTTGCCTACGACGCACTTACTCTATTAACGAATTGTTCAAGACAACTCGGTTTTCGGGAATTCCGAAAGTATTTTTGTAAACTTTTTAATACATTAAAATCAAATTGTTTTGGCTATCTTTAATATTCCCCGACGCCACGTGAATGACAGGAATACATTGATCTCGGAAATATCATCCGAGGTCCGAGTTTACAGATTCATGACATATGATATATGAATAATATGATAACAACACCTCGTAAGGTAAACAGGACACAAATGCGCAGTAACGAATGCTTGACCACATATCGTTAAGGCGCATGCGCGCAAAAGCCAATGCGCCAACATGCATGACGTCACCGCGCTACAGGCTGCAGCGAGGAGTATCTCGTAAATTCTGTCACAGTTTACTAGTTATGATCTCACAATGTGTGCGTAACATTATAACTTGTCAACGACAAGCGCTATCAATGTAATTCTGCTGAGATCTGCAGGTTCGCATTCTGTGGATTTTAGGTTAGCATACACGCACAACGTGAGCGCATTTTTACCGTGACAGATTTTTAATCTCCGGACGAATGATTTGAGACGTTTAAAACGAAACTGCCAGACACCTCTTACAGGTAGGGATGGGAATTGAAAATCAATTCCAATATGGATTCGGAATCGGAAGGCTAGGAATCGATCGTAAACAAAAGGAACAGGAATCAGAGACTTGAGATTAAAATGGGATCAATTCATGTGTGCAAATTTTCAGAAAAGTATACGCGTTGTGTGATTGCTGATATATCAATAAAAGCCCTTATGAAGATAAACAATCATTTTACTATAGTTACGCATTAAAAAGCACAAGAACCACAAATTAACCACAGTTTCATTGTAGTTACTACACTTTAACCATGATGTAGTTCAGCTACGGTAATACAAATTATAATAAAACTGAAAAAAAAACATGGTTCATGGTGTATATATACACAAAACGCTTCTTATATATATATATATATATATATATATATATATATATATATATATGTCTTGCAAACAGGTCATTTACAAGGCTAAATGACCATAAAGGTTGATATCTAAATGTTTTAACCCTAACT
This sequence comes from Triplophysa dalaica, assembly GCF_015846415.1. NCBI lineage: Eukaryota > Metazoa > Chordata > Actinopteri > Cypriniformes > Nemacheilidae > Triplophysa > Triplophysa dalaica. The sequence continues at coordinate 21,890,866 of NC_079559.1, forward strand.
GTGGAATGTAAACTGGGAATCGATGAGAATGGAAATTGTTAGAGAGAATCGGAATCTATAAAGTTCATGCGTTTCCCAAGCCTATATACGTACAGTGCAGGATAGAAGACCTCAGTACCACACTGAGAAAGAAGAGGACATTTCTACCAAACCCTCTCTACTCTCACCCTAATAGTTTTATATAGTTTGTATAGTTTACTGTTTACACATACTGTATGTGAAGGTCACGGTGCACGAAGGCGCACATGTGCATTTAATGACATTTCTATAATTGTTTTATCCACAAGGTGGCAACAGTGCCCTGGAGGTGTCGATTAACAAGGTAGTCAAAGAAAAACTGCATAAACAAAACACACAGGTCTGGAATGCATGCAAACAGTCCATAGATGAGAGCTTGTGATCATTTCTGTTCTTTATACTTTACTTTTACATATTTTTTGTAAATATAAATTTCATTTTATTACATCTGTGTCTTCCTTGTGTTGATAATACACAGTAAGTGGCTCTACAAGTTAGCCGAATCTCACAAAAATCCTTAGAAGGAACAGCGGATTTTCTCTCTTCAATGGACATCATTTTGTAAATTGTGTAATCCATTGGGATTGTTTTAAAGTATTAAGGTGAAATTTTCTATGAGCTGGTGCCCCGGCCTCTGAGGTAAAAGGAGGAATGTGTCATCTGAACAAATCTCCAATGTCGTGCTAAATGAATACATTAAATTGAATAATGCAAAAGATTTCTTTTACGCTTAACAGAAGTCGTACATGACCCACGAGCTAAGAATCCAGTCACTTTTTCTAGTAAATAGTGACAAATAAAATGAGAAAAAAAAGAATGTGCACGTACCGTTGATCATGTACCACCTGGAGTTGAAGACGAGGCACCTGGGCCCGGTTGCATAAAGAACCTTACGTTTTCCCTTTAGTGTGACACAAAGACAATAGGAAACATGTTTAAAAGACTTTGATTCAAACTATTTCAAGTGGAAATGATGCAGTCAGTGAAGTTAAATGATTTAGTAAATGTAACTTCCAAGCAAAATTCCAAGTAAGGAAGAAGCATTTTCACAGCATTTTCACTGTTTATGTCTGTATGTCTCTTTCTGTATCTGTCCTGTATTATTGTCTGTTTGTGTTGTGTTTGATGAAGAACCCCGTGACGTCACAGGCTGCAGTACTGCCAGATAAAAACATCAGTTCTTCTTTGAAATGGTCTCATTAATTCTGTTTGTTCTATCGTTGATTCTGATTTGATGACTAAATAATGTTAACTTGACTGACTGCTTGTTTTCTACTTTGAAACGACTTAGAAGAAGTAATGGACAGCACAGCACTCTGGGTGACCTCAGTTCAGGTCTCTACATCTGAAGATTCAAACTTGTGATGTGATGTACAATCCACCCTCAAATGCATTTTAAACGCCACCTGCAGCCACTCATTCCGTTGAGCTTTGATGTTTCTAGAATGCGGTACCTTCCACGTTACTGTCTGATGGTGTTTCATGGTTTGCTCTCATTTTGCTTTGTCTGATACTATTTTAGGCACTGATGTAATATGAAATATAAAGGGGTTGTTTTTCTGCATCACAGAGACATTGGAGTCAGCCGTACTGATACCCAAGACATGTTCCATCCATTCATCATAAGGGTGATCTGTAAAACACATTCTGTTTACCCAGAAATAGCCATGGACGTTCTGTCTATATGAAATTATCATCACACTGTGTTGACATATGAACAGATGGAAGAATACTTGTCAGACTGTTTCTGGAAACAAAGCTGTGAACAAAGCTATTTGTTTGTCATATTTGATGATTGGATGACAATGGGTCAGTCTGATTGACCTGGTTTACTGCCATTTATTTTAAAAGGCTTGAATATATATGATGCAACAACACCTGACCAAGCGATAATAGCACTTATTTATTTTTCTCTGTGTGTTTAAAACATTCGTCAGCTGCTAGACAGTGGCCAGAGAACATACAATAACAGTTCCTTCTTTGGGGCAGTTGTGGCCTAATGGTAAGGGAGTTGGACTTGTGATCATAAGGTTGCAGGTTTGATTCTCAGGGCCAGCAGTTATCGACTGAGGTGCTCTTGAGCAAGGCATCTTACCCCTACTTGCTCCCCGGGCAGTGATAGCTGCCCACTGCTCTGGGTGTACGTGTGTTCACCACTTGCTGTGTGTTAAATGCAGAGGTCACGTTTCGGGTATGGGTCACCGTACTTGACAAAAAGGTCCATTTAATTTAAACAACATTACGAATGTGTCATAGGAGACTTCGAATTGTGTCCTTTTTTTCTAAATGCTCAACCAACTTCATTATTAATGTCTTATTTTTGTCTACAAACTCCAGGGTGCGTATCACCTTTAGTTGTTGTGATGTTATGTGTCCAGATGTGACCTGGTAATGCTCATAGGGTTAGGTACTTAACACTGTGTAATAAGAACATTTATTTTGGTGAAAAAAAGAAGTCCAAACCTCTCCACAAAATAAATAAATACTTCAGAAATAACTGCAGCATTATTATTACTACCAGCTTATAGTATTTCCTCATCACACACATAATCACTTATTTATACAGTGTGATAATTTACCTCAACCATGAGGACTCCACCATCAGCAGACCATTCGATAATATTCATAAAACAAAACTCTACAAAAATATTTTTAACAGCATCATTACTGAAAATAACATTTTGTTTTGTAATATATATTTTTATATACAGAGATACGGAAAGAATGACATATAAATATGATGTAAATGTGCATCAGTCTCCTGCTGCGATGTTCACAGCTTCAAACTGCAGCTTGACGGCCTCACTCACCTCTTTGCATCGACTGCTCTATATATTGCATCAGATTCTTATCACCAGGACTTGAATTAAAAGAAGCACAGAATTTATAACCTCATATTTTATTGTCCTTAATTTTCAATATTTTAAAATCTTTTTCTATGAATTCACCGTCCTAAAATTGGGGTTGTGAAATTCAGGTTTTAAATTGTTCAAGTTCACACTTTCAGGTTTTAAAATTTGAGTCTCAATATTCAGGATACCAAATTCACTTGAAAATGTAACCGAGTGTCACATCCGGGAAGGCAAGAAAGAGCAATTCATGAATTCATACCCATGTTCATAATCTAGCCACTCGTCTCACATTGTGTCAAATGCCTTCTTGTCCTTTCATCAGCAGGCTTCTTACGGCACTGGATCAGCTCGCAGTGCACGGGCTCCTCCAGCTATGCCCTCTGGGCCGTCTTCTCAGCACATCCAGAGGAAGAACCGCCCGCACCCGTAGGAATGAGCACTCGGGCCCGGCACCTGCTCCTGCCCGCCGTCGCCGCTCCCGTGCCGCTCGCCATCCCACTCCCCAACGGCTCTCCACCATGAACGATGAGGTCATCAGCACCAACGCACTGGCCTGGCTGGTCTGCTCAGGAGTGTCCATCCTGGCCAACGCCTGGGGCATCCTGAGCGTCAGCGCCAAGCAGAAGAAGTGGAAGCCGCTGGAATTCCTCATCTGCACGCTGGCCGGCACGCACATCCTCAATATGGGCATCCCCGTCACCATGTACTGCGTCATTCAGCTACGCCGCCAACATTCCAGTTACGAGTGGAACGAAGGACTCTGCAAGGTCTTCGTCTCCACCTTCTACACCCTTACCCTGGTCACATGCTTCTCCGTCACGTCCCTGTCCTACCACCGCATGTGGATGGTCCGTTGGCCTGTCAACTATAGGTATGTGGAAGGCTCTGTTTTATTCTTTGGCCAAAAATAAAGTCCATATCTACAGAATGCTTCATTGATAGTATATTAGAAGAATCACTTCCTTTGGCATATCATTTTTGTTTATTCTACATTTTCTCTGTACGCATATATAGGCTGTTGGTAGGTTTTGGAGACTGGGACTGTGTATTTTACATTTATCGTTTGGCAGACGCTTTTATCCGAAGCGACTTACATTGCATCATACCAGTGGATCTCAACTGTGCCCCGCGAGATCCATTTTCCTGCTGAGTTTAGCCCCAACTTTGATATAAAACACCTGAACAAGCTAATCAGCGTCTTTAAAAATAGATGTGTTCAATTTAATACGACGTTGCTCAAATCTATCAGCATATGAGATTTCAGTACGGCGATAGCGATTCAAGTGCAGACTGCTCGGTACGCATTTGACGCTTTACTTTAATGCGATATACCACACAATCTGCGCAGCCCAACATTAAGTTGAACGCGTCTGTTCCTGAAGTCACTGATTAGCCTCTTCAGGTGTTTTATATCAGAGTTGGTGCTAAACTCGGTAGGAAAGTGGATCTCACGGGCCAGAGTTGAGAACAACTGCATTATACTATACATTTGTTTCTAAGTAGGAGCAGTTTGTTGTGTTGTCAGCTAGCTTTTTTGTATTTTTAATATAATGAAATAAGAGTTAAACTAATATAAAGTATACCATATGCTGAATATTCTCTATAGACCATTTTGCATCAAAACGTTTTGGTTACATTTCGGTTGGTTCTTGATGGTCTTTTAGTTGTGTTTTTGTTTAGTTTTTGTTCTTGTTTCGAAACAGGACGTGCTCCTGGACCAGTGTTGTTTACATCCAGTATTACTGGATGTTGCGTCAGATTATAAAGCCAAATCCTGATTCTATTTTATATGCCCTCGTCCACCCATCGCCCCTAGGGATGTTTGTCCTTAAGATTGTAACAGTATTACTACTCTTAACGACACTGCTTATCAATCCGGCACTTCTTATCGATACTTTTTCTTCTAAAGAGAATCATATTAGGAACATTATAACACTGCTTTATAACACTGCTGTGTGACTGTCATATTGGCCTCAACAAGTGTCTTCCTCAGCCTTTCTCAGGTGGAATCATTCACTGGCCTCCCTTTAAATCTGATCTCCATTGCTGTGGCCTCATTCAGAGAGGTTCTCCCACACCTTCTCACTCATCTTCATCCTCCTCTGTAAAATGCTCTTCTAGTTTATGAAGGATGGGAACTATCTGTCTGCTGGTGGGGTTATTTTCACTCGACACACACAGTGTTGATGTGTAAAGGATTTTCCTGAGGTGAATAAATTCCTCAGCCTTATGAAAGTCCTCATCTTTTAGCCGCTCCAGGTTGTCTTTTCCATGGCTTTTGGCAGTCGTGGGTCCAAGGCTGCTGCTTGTTTAATCCAGGGTTAACATCGGAGCAACCCAGCTTTGTTTGCAGGCAGAGGTATTTATTCCATATGGGGGATTTATGCTGATAATCCAACTATATTATAGAGCACATTCGGTTTTAAAGGAAATAAAGCTTAATCATGTTAGAGTTGGGTTTTGCCATTTTTTATGAATGACACGTGTAACCCCTTCTTTCTGGTTCTTTCTTTCGACTATACCGGAAAGGACAACTCGGAGACATAGGTTGAGCTCACTCATTGCGTTTACTGGAATATATGAAACGACACCAAACAGCCATTCTATACATCTCATCCTGTCACATAACTGTCAAACATAAACATGTGGAAATAAGCTGTAAAAATTCAGAGATAGAAACGCAACAAATACCATGTGCTCATAAAGCACTCCTAAATTCGGTATATAACAAATTATCCGTCGACTCTATACCCCTTATACGTCAAATATGAAATAAAATACTTTTATAGAAAAATTTTGACCTTAAAAATAAATTAAATATCCGACAACATTTTATTTCCGAGATTTGAGACTCACCATTCTCCTCAACAGCCAACAGGTGTTAAATGAATCCATCATTTACATTAGTCGCCTGTGGGTGTCCCCATATCCCCATCTTGATAAATTTATTATATTAAATCAAATTCATATTTTTCACAAGATGAACAAACATTTTGGCACAATTCATAACAAATTTCTTATACCTGTCACACAAGCATTGCAATACACACAAGCAAACAAACGCAGAGTTTTGCACAGGCGCTATGATCTCACTCGCTGTATTTCTCAATTTGTACAAAACACAGCGCGGATACAAACATTAAAGCTCTGCATGCAACCCAGCATTATTTGAAAACACTGCTTATATATTGAAAATGATTCAAACCGATTAAAACATTGATTGAATGCATAGAGCAAATTTAAAATGTAAACCCTTGTGAAATAAATCGATGTATTTATGACTATTATTAAATATAAATATTAGTGACTGTAGATTTAAGTTCTTGTAACTTAAATTTTGTAGATAGCGCTTATCTTTTACACCTAAACGTTAATAACTCTTGCCCGTCTGCTGACTGAGGCATTGAGTTCTAGAGTGAAGATCTGTGAATAGACTGCCACTCAACGGTAAGAAAGAGTCAACACACATCAAAGGCATCTTTCATTTAGAATTTTAATAATATCATGGGTTGCAATTAACATTCCAGGAAAAACACTTATACAGTAGGTAATCAACCAGAATGAGCCAGATTTGATCTTCGTGACCATAACATTTTTGAATGGATATGAGGAGAAATTAAATGTATTAGAGGCATTTAAGCTTATTTTTTTGGGTGTAGTTTCAGGTAATTTACCTCAAGAGTAAGCTGTCAAGACATCAGCTCCTGCCTCTTTGCCCATTTCGATTATCCGGGACTGAGGCGCGATGAAGCGATGCCAAGATGGCGATGACCGGCTCCGCCTACTTTAGGCTTCATTTTTACTCTTCACAAACCTAAGGGTGACGTCACCGACACTACATCTTTGGCTTTCCTGTAGCTCAGTGGTTAGAACATGGTGCTTACCACGCCAAGGTCATGGGTTTGATCCCAGGGGATTGCACATACTTAGAAACAAATGTATAGAATAATGCAATGTAAGTCGCTTTGGATAAAAGCGTCTTCCAAATGCGTAAATGTACTTCCATATTTTATACAGTCTAGTTCAAACTCACCATTGGTGTCGATTCTCCCATCAAGTTGCTTTTAATAGATCACAACCTTTGCGTGGAAAGTGGTGACATACGTTTCCAGCCTCGTTTTGTGCAAACGCAAGGTTTCTAAGGAGACGGTGCACCGGCCGGTCTACTCTAGATGCTAGCAGGCATAAGCTGTCTAAGCAGGATGATAGAAGAGAGCAGAAGAAACCAAAGAGGAAAAGCGTGAGGGAGAGAGTGATCGTAGCTTATGCAGGAGGCAACAATAACACAAGAAGTTATCAGGATTCACAAAGTGCTTGGTGGTACCTGTGGGGAGAGAGGAGGATTAGTGTTCATTTGTTATACTAAGAAGAGCATCAAGCGTGTTGTTGTCATATATTCATGGAAAATCTAGGTCTTTAGTGGCTTCTTGAAGCGTGTGAGAGATTTGGCAGACAAGAAATAATTTGGATTTTTTTCCGACTAACATGGAACAGTGCAGGAGAAAAACATTTATTGTACTCTGTGTAGGGGCCAATCACAGATCACAGATGTCTGAATGTGGAGTGTAGTTGTGTAGGGCACAGAACGAGAAACAGACTTGAATATTTGTGTATGTATTTGATTTGATCACTTTTAAGGTTTTATGTTAGTTATTCTATGTGATTATAACATGTGCTTTTCTTTTGATCCTTTTTTGACACATTTTCTCTTGTACAGCTGTTTTGATACAATTCCAATTGATTTAAATTACATTTTCATTGATTTTAATGACGTAATCCTCCTCAGCCCTTTGACTTCTCAGAATTGTAATGTTGAATCTTCTGTATCTTCTGCTAGGTTGAGTAACACCAAGAAGCAGGCGGTCCATACAGTCATGGGCATCTGGATGGTCTCCTTCATCCTGTCCACGCTGCCGGCCGTGGGCTGGCACGATACCACCGAACGCTTCTACACCCATGACAACTGCCGCTTCATCGTCACCGAGATCGGTTTGGGCTTCGGCGTCTGCTTTCTGTTGCTGATCAGCGGTAGCGTAGCGATGGGCGTCATCTGCATCGGCATTGCCCTTTTCCACACTTTCTCTTTGCAGATGGGCCAAAACGCAGACAAAAACAAATTCAACGTGCCCACTATTGTAGTGGAGGACGCCCAGGGAAAGAGACGCTCGTCCATTGATGGCTCAGAACCCGTCAAGACATCGCTGCAGATCACCTATCTGATCAGTGGAATCGTCTTTATATACGACTTTCTAACTGGATTCCCGATATTGGTGAGTCTCTCTTTTTCTTTTCAAAGGATATGATGATTACTGACACCATACTTCAGTATCAAAAACTGGAGGTTTCTTCTCCTGAGAAACCACTCAAAGTAATCTGCAAAGAGTCTGTCTAGAGTTCAGAAGAGAACTCAACAATGTCTCAGACAACTGTGCAAAGTTGACTGTCACTCTACAGTCTGTATTTCTCATTTGGGTCCTTGGACCACAAACCGGTCATGGGGGGGATTTTTTGAAATTGAGATTTATACATCATTTGAAAGCTGAATAAATGTGACCCTGGACAACCAAACTTCTTAAAGGGCTAGTTCGATAAAAAATGTCATCATTTACTCATCCTCAGGTTGTTTCAAACCTATTGTAATTTCTTTGTTCTTGAAAGTCTATGCCAGGGTACTGGAGAGGAGAATCCGGCCGATAGTAGAACCTCGGATTCAGGAGGAACAGTGTGGTTTCCGTCCCGGTCGTGGAACACTGGACCAGCTCTATACCCTCTTCAGGGTGCTGGAGGGTTCATGGGAGTTTGCCCAACCAATCCACATGTGTTTTGTGGATTTGGAGAAGGCATTCGACTGTGTCCCTCGCAGCATCTTGTGGAGGGTGCTCCGGGAGTATGGGATTCGGGACCCTTTGCTAAGGGCCATCCGGTCCCTGTACGACCGGAGCAGGAGCTTGGTTCGCATTGCCGGCAGTAAGTCAGACTTGTTTCCGGTGCATGTTGGACTCCGGCAGGGCTGCCCTTTGTCGCCGGTTCTGTTCATAATTTTTATGGACAGAATTTCTAGGCGCAGCCAGGGGCCGGAGGGCGTCGGGTTTGGTGACCACACGATTGCATCTCTGCTCTTTGCGGATGATGTCATCGTGCTGGCCCCATCAGACCAGGACCTTCAGCATGCACTGGGACGGTTTGCAGCCGAGTGTGAAGCGGCTGGGATGAGAATCAGCACCTCCAAATCTGAGGCCATGGTTCTCAGCCGGAAAAGGGTGGCTTGCTCACTTCAGGTAGGTGGAGAGTTCCTGCCTCAAGTGGAGGAGTTCAAGTATCTGGGGGTCTTGTTCACGAGTGAGGGAAGGATGGAGCGGGAGATTGACAGACGGATCGGTGCAGCTTCTGCAGTAATGCAGTCGCTGTACCGGTCTGTCGTGGTGAAGAAGGAGCTGAGCCGCAAAGCGAAGCTCTCGATTTACCGGTCAATCTACGTTCCTACTCTCACCTATGGTCATGAGCTGTGGGTCATGACCGAAAGGACAAGATCCCGGATACAGGCGGCCGAAATGAGCTTTCTCCGCAGGGTGGCCGGGCGATCCCTTAGAGATAGGGTGAGAAGCTCGGTCACTCGGGAGGAGCTCAGAGTAGATCCGCTGCTCCTCCACATCGAGAGGGGCCAGCTGAGGTGGCTCGGGCATCTTTTCCGGATGCCCCCTGGACGCCTTCCCGGTAAGGTGTTCCGGGCATGTCCCACCGGTAGAAGACCCCGGGGAAGACCTAGGACACGCTGGAGGGACTATGTCTCCCGGCTGGCCTGGGAACGCCTCGGTGTCCCCCCGGAAGAGCTGGAGGAAGTGGCTAGGGAGAGGGAAGTCTGGGCATCCCTGCTTAGACTGCTGCCCCCGCGACCCGGCCCCGGATAAGCGGTAGAAAATGGATGGATGGATGGATGGATGTTAAACACAAAGAAGATATTTGTAAGAAAATTAGCCACTTTCAGTACCATGACATCATCATCCACTACCATAGTAGGAAAAAAATATTGTGTCTTTTTTTGTACTGTTGAACACAAAGTGAGATGTTTTGAAGAATTTAGGAACAAACTGTTCTAAGGCACCTTTGCTATGGCAGTCAATGATGTCACAGAATTGAAAATTGCTAACATTCTTCCAAATATCTTTCTGTGTGATCATCAGATCAAAGTCATTTACACAGGTATAAAATGACATGAGGGTGAGCGAAGGATTACACAATTGACATTTTTGGGTGAACTAATGAAATTGAGATTTAAACATCACCTGAATCTAAGGGTGCACAAAATCTAACTACTGAGAAAATTGTCAGCGAAGTTGTTAGTCAGAGGTGCTGCAGCAGGCTGTTGATCAGAAGAAACATGTTGGTTTTGATGCGCTCTACAGGCTTACCGCTGTCATGATGTTTTTGAGAGTAGATGAACCCCAAAGAAGATAATCTAACTTTACATAGATACCAAACCTGAGTGTGTCATTCCCAAATGATAAACCATAGTAGGACATTTTCAAAATATCTTCATGAAACATGATCTTTATCCTAATGATGTATGGCATAAAAGAAAAATGGATAATTTTGACCCATACAATGCTTTGTTAGCTTTCGCTATAAATATTCCCGTGCTACTTAAGACCAGGGTACCATTCCAGGGTCACAAATAAACTGTCCACTTATGTATGGTTTCGAAACATGGAAACATAGCACAATGTTTGGCCGAAATACCACTATTTTAAAGTAGTGGTGGTGGGTAGATGAACCTGAAAGCTTTACATACATTATATAACAAACAAAAAAAGAGCGGGCAGCAGCGAGTGAAGTTTGTAGGCATGTTTCAGGCCATTTTTACTGAAATTAAAGAGCAGTCTTTTACAAACAATATCAACATTAAACATTAAAGTAATTGCAACTTTTTTGTATACACAGTTTTATCCATTTACATTTAGTTATTTAACACAGTGGTTCCCAACCTTTTACGCCCGCGACCCACAAAATAACCTTGCCAGTAACTCAAGACCCCCACTGTCCTCTGTGGTGGTTAAAGTATACAAATGTTGCGTGGAACTGCACACATGCACCTACTCCACCCAAACACGCATAATGAAAACCCAAAAGAGCTCAGTCTAACATGATATTTTTGTATAGTTATTTACTCATTACTCTACTTGTTGTTCTACATAAGCTATGAACTAATACTACAGATGGTGTTATAAAGCTTGTTATAAATGCAGAGCGACCGCTTCATTCAGAACATAATTTTGAGAGTTATCTTTATGTTTCCGCCAAACACAGCTACGTGCTCTACAGCTCTACAAGCACGTGGTGTTATTTTTATTTAAGTGGGGAAATAAACAGCGTTTTTTCACATGATATTATTCAGATCGTTCTTTTGACAGCAGCAAGGAAGGTTTGACAGAAATGTGTTTTTCTTTGATCGCTGTTTAGGTTTACGTCCAGCTACGTTAAAGGGGTTATTTGACGCGGCTCAAATGAGTATTATTGTTTGCTTTAGATGTGTATACAAGATAAAAAAAGGCGAAGGTGTGCTATGATTGGCCAGTTCACTATTGCGTAGTGATTGATCGAATACTGCACGGAAATGTAACGCCTCTTACCATATTTGGAACACCAGGTTGAAAGCAATTACTTATGTATACATTTGGGCGTTTTTAGTCAAATCGTTTTACGAACTGACGTAGATTCGCCGGAGTGTGGTTACACGAGACAAAATCCAAAATCCTATTTAAAGGAAACATTTAAGTGTTATAAGGGAGCCTGCTGTTTTGCCTGCTATTTGACCTTGACCACGTCCATTTAACGGGCGCATGTAACTAATGTCAGCGCTTCATTGTGTTTCATTCAGGTGGTGAGCTTTGCCAGTCTGAAATTCGATCGCTCTTACAGCTGGATGGTCCTGTGTGTCCTCTGGTGCTCCATAGCTCAGTCCATCCTCCTACCCATGTTTCTATGGGCTTGTGACCGCTACAGGGCCGACGTTAAGATGGTTTGGGAGAAATGCGTGGCCATCATGTCCAACGATGATGTGGAGGAAGGTACAGACCACTGGGCTGTCAAAAGCTGTGTTCAACATGACAACTGCATTTATCTGCTACTCAGTCTGCATTTTGTTTTGTTTTTATTGAGTAACACAACATCAATGTTTAGGCTTTTACCTTAGATCTTATTGAAAATGAATGATTGTAGTATTATTGTAACAGCCAGTTTGAAAAGATGAACGAAAAATTGAACACTGCCTGCATTATTTTGGTGAAACATATAAATACAGATATAATCGTCATGACGCATACTTAATGTCTTTCAATCAATATGTTAATGTCCTACTATAAAGTCAACATGAGAGTATATGAATATATTTAATAAGCATAAAAAGAAGAGATGGTACCATGCCCCATATCAAACACTACAGTCACTGATGTTAAAAAAGTTTGGATATGAAGCTATACAACTTTTTATTTAATGTCTTGAAACTGTTGACTAACTGTAGACAGTATATATACTATCTATATTTTGTGTGTGTGTGTGTGTGTGTGCGTGTGTGTGTGAGTGTGTGCGTGTAAGGTGTTGGTCAAAAGTTGACATACACCTTAGAAAAAAAAGATTCTAACCGTAAACAAAGTGTTGTATTTAATTTAGCACTGCCCTAACAAGTTCTTTAACATAACAGATGTTTAGTCCATAACACAAAATAATATAGTAGCTGAATTTACCCAAAAAGTGAGTTTCAAAGTTTACGTTCACCCCATTCGTAACACTGTACGATGTTTCAATGTTAGAGTTTCTTTAGGGCTTTCTTTCTTTTCTTTTGCGATAAGTAAGAGACGTTCTTAAGTCAACATCCACTATCGAGCCAGTGCGAGCCAAGGCTTTCATGGATCCGGGTGAGCCAGCAGCCTCAAGACACATTCAAGACGAGTCTCCAGTGTCAGGCCAACAGCACGACAGAACTGCTCGAAAAACTCGCCCTGAACACATCTATTTGCACCAAACGTCAACAAACCCGCCTACTTCAGCGGGGTAAAAAACCTTCAGTCCAACAGGAGAGAAGCTGGATCACATCTTTACTAAACAAACATGAGAGAGAAAATCGAGGCAGTTTATTACTTTTAGTGTTTGCTTGGTCAAAGACAAGACAGCAAAGTTAGTGAAATATGAAAAAGGAGAATTGGATTATAGAAGAGCGTGATCCGCGCCGACAACAGTATATGCAGCAACAATACCTGTAAGATTGTGCTACAAATAAATCATTGCATATAAGGTGTTGGTGTAGGCCTACCCTTGCTTTGTGACATACACACAGTTGTTTTATGCAGCTGGTATAACATAAGACAATATTACATCAATAACCAATTGTTAAAGGTGCAGTTTGTAAGAATTTTGCAGTAAAATATCCAAATACTGCTAAGCTAGTGTTATATATAGCTGCATTCAGTGGCCCTCATTGGAGGTTGTTGGGTGGGTGTTTGTGGGGATTGGGGGGGCTCGTTGGTTGTGGGGATTCATCTGCTGGGGCTGTGTGTGTCCGGTTTGGCCTTGTTTTGTGGTTGATGTCGGACTGCAGAGGAATAAAGCTACAAGATGCCATTACTATTTTCCCTGGTTGTTCCTCTGTTTTCTGGTGTCGATAGTGGAGTGGGACCGGCTTGAATCTGCACGGTTTTTGACGAGTGGGACTTTCTGGGTTGCAGATGGTGGCCTCTTCCTCGTGGATATTTCCTCGGTGGCTTTTGGTCGGGGTCACTGAGTGCAGCTATGACACGTCAGAGGGGATCTGGCCCTCCCGGTTGAGCCTGGTTTCTCCCGTGGTTTTTTTCTCCATTAATAAATCATTGGAGTTTGGGTTCCTCGCCACAGCAGGGCAGTGTTGGCCTGCTCACCGGGAGACTGCATTTATTTATTAATTAATTAGATATTATTTATTATAATGATCTTGCTCGTTAGGGTTTGTCTGTGTTTTATCTTTTCTGTTTTTCCTGTTTGCTCCTGTAAAGCTGCTCTCGAACAATGCACATTGTGAAAAGCGCTATATAAATAAACTTGAATTGAATTGAATATATTTTGTTCAGCTGAGTACTGAGAATATCTCAAATGTTACCATCTACTTGTAAATCTTGAGAAAATCTCCATTCTGAACAGTTACACGGGAATGTGCGGTCGCCTGTCAAAGGTGTAATATCCGTCTTACCCTTTGATACCGCCTTTACTGACGTAGAAACCACATGACAACAGTGTCGTGGACATATGCAGAAGTAGAGTCTAGCTTCTAGCAAGCCACTAACTTTTTTCGACCAGTCGCTTATTTATGGACCACAATTATACGCAACATTTATAAAACTTCATTACTTTACCTCATCCGCTAACATGATTTCTCGTTCCCGCCTGATTGATGGTCATCAGCGGTGGAGTTGAAGACAACAGATCCCATCATTTCACCTCCTTCACAGCGTCATCAAGCTACAGCATTGTTGTTGTTTTGATCGTGCGCACTTTCTACAAACTATACCTTTAACCAAAGAGAGTTTACCAGATGTCTTAACTAGGCTACCTAATACTCTTGCAAACGATCTAAACAGTATTTGTAAAGAAAATCTAAAACTAGTCAGCTCTCACTCAATACCAATAACTGTCTGAAAACAGAATAGGACCTTATTTGCATTTAAATAACTGTGACTAGCGGACATTCATTAAAGAATGCAGGGCGTCATGCATCCATTTTTTTTATCGGAAACAGTGTGCACAACACACAAAAGTTAAAGAGGAAGTTAAAGAGTCATTGTTTGCATACGAGTGAACATATAGGACACAAGGAAAAGCAAATGAAAACGAAGCAGAGTGGTTATTACACTTTGTAAAACTGCCTTTAAAACAGATTTATTACTGTTAAAAGTCAATGTACTATAAAACTAAAATATTACAATGTATTACATTATATAATAATCTCTTAATAAATGAAAAGTGGAAGTTCTTTATATATTATTCAATATTTTGTATATATTCTATTATCTACAACTCTACTCTATGAATTTCCAAATCTATATAAAAGGATTTAATGTATTGGTAGTCCATTTAATTTAGAGGATCTTCAGGGTATGTCAGTCTTTGAACCCTGAAATTGAAGTGTTGATACTGTGAAATAAAGTGACTCACTTTAAGCCATGCTATGCCAACTACCACGAGGTGTGTTCAACTGCGAAAACTACACCGAAGTATCGCAAGAGCTGTTTGAAAGCATAAGAAGCAGCATGCTCTCACAGTAGTTTGAGACATGGACTCATCAATCTGGGCAGCGCTGCTTCAAGTCAAAATCCCAGTTCATTGCTCCAGTTCTCACACTCGCATTTGGTCGTGGGGTCAAAATGAATGTGGGTGACAAATGCTTTGCCTTAACAATGGCATATAGGCCTACAAGTGTGAGTTCCCTGACCGCACGGAGACACAGATAACATCATTATCCAGTGCTGTTGTTTCTGTCACAGGTTTTATAAATGTTAGGTCACTTTCACACTTGAAGTTGAGTTTCTGAACAGGGAACATTCGCACTCAAGTTTGGACCACAGCAAACGAGCCCAATGTGAAAACGCCCTTAAGCTCCTGTACATGATCAAAATGGTGAGGGTGAAACGATGACCAGGGTGCAGCAAATAACTGATACAGTTTCTTCCTATAGATTCGTGCAACTGCTTAATAGATGTACAACTCGTCATTTGGAGGTTGCATGCAAAACTGAGGTGGAAAGAATGTGACCATTAAGAATAAATATTTTTATTGAAACGTCAATGTCTTAAAAAGGTACATTTACATCAGTGCTGGCAATTCTGCATTTTGGGTTTAATATGCAGTTATTTGCTCATCTTTATAAAGTGAGACGCACGTCTTGCCTCAGTTCCTCTGACTTAAATTCCATCTTTGAACTGAACCAACCTCATCTCCTATGAAAATCTTCAGATAGATCGATTTTATTTTCGTCCATGATGACAATTTTTTTCACATTTGCCATACGACGACACAACCTTTCCAATTCAATTTGAGCATTACATAAGGTGTAGGAGCTGCTGCTGTTACACAAACAGACCATGCTTAAGCAATTAAAACTGACTGCAAACTCTCCAGAAATAAACACATAGTAGATTAAGACACTGAACAGAGTAACGTATTGTACATAATAAATAGATGTGCAGTATAACAAAAACACAAACTGGTTTATATTTCCTTTAGTTTAAAACATTAAACTCTGCTGTGAAATATCACAGATAAATGTCTCTGATCATTTCTGAAGTAATGCCAGATTATCAATATCTGTTTCAAATATGCTTATTTAGTGCTATAAACACATCATAACCATTTTCTTGTAAAAGTGTGACACAGACATGAAAAAATACTGACTTTTCTCAAATCATGTTCATTTGTTAACTGATTATACAACATTTTACGTCAGTCGTCTTTAGCTGCATTTTTTCTTCTTTTACGGAAACAACGGCAACCGCATTGCCCATCAGCGCCACCTGGCGTAACGGAGTGAAACAGCCGCTGACGATAAATAGTTTCGCTCCTGATATGAAAGCTGAGTTCATCTGTCATTCTTTTCGCTTTTTCCCGTCACCCGCGATGTGGAACAACCTTAAGCCCCTGCGATGCTGATCAAGCCCCGGAAGTGACTGGAAAGTTGACTGGCTCTGGCTTCTGGCTCGATAGCGGAAATCTGGCAATTGTTGACCCCGGGACAACATTTGAATCCACCAAAAGTTTAGGTTTATAACCTGGCCTAGATGCTTCCACACCACCTGCATTGATCTGCAGCTTCTTGCACTCTTTGGAGAAAATCCCACTTTGTTTTAAACAGCAGAAACTATGGTTACAATGATATTAATGTTTGGTGAGAGAAATGAGGTCACATGATAATGGTGAATAATGTGAGGATTTTGTGTCTTAACCACTTGATTGGTGCTCTGCTTCTTTCCAGACGGTTTGCCATGTGTAGCACAGCTCAGTTGTATGTATGAGGGTCTTTGTTGTTGTTGTCGTGTCCCACTCAAGTGCATGCTAAGCTGCTTGCGCTAACAGCATTTCATCAGTCATCCCACTGTGTCACCATTCGGCTAGAAGATCAGCCTTTCACACTGCCCTAAAACTGCATTTAACCTTTGAGAAAAAAAAACATGAACACCAAGTAAACATTTCAGAGCATCAAATTGGAGAAGCTTATTAGAAATGCTTTGCTCTCGTGCTAGAGCGTTTTATCTACTGCCAATTTCAATTGAAGGGCCTTTTGAATAAGTCCCAATGCGTACCCCAAAAACCAAAGAAAGAAAAGATGATGGACTTGTTTTTCCTGCCTCTTCGTCTGTTTGTCTGTCTGTCTGTGTATTCTAAGCACGTTTTATCTTCTTAATCCTGATATATATACATATATATATGCTTTCTGCGTTTGCAGAAAACAGCCAGGACGGAGGCATTCATCAGGACTTAATATATGACCGAGCATTTGACTATAGCTCCGCTGCTGATATCATGACGGTAGACCGTATTGCCAAGTACCAATTGTCCACCTTAGAAAGGGGGGGCCCCCAGGGTTATCCAATGAGGGAGCTTCAGGAAGATAAAATGCACTATTTGCAGGTATACTTGCATTGATTTCATTTGTCATATTTTGTTGTTTTTTAACTGTACAAATGTGCATGTTGCCATGGCCCTCCTCCTTTTCAAAGACACAATATATTTATTCAAATAATACTATCTGTACTCATTACTTACTTGATTTTTTACATTGCAGAATGACGTTTGAGTGACCTAACCCTTACTTTGCTTTGTTCACCTCAGTGTATCTTCTATATAGGCCTAGTCATAGAAGTCACTCTCGAAACGTTTTGAACGAAACAATTTTAATGCTCAAAACGAACTTAGGACAGAAATCTCATGATGTGGACACTCTGCAGCGCTACAGCATAAAGTCTGATGTTAGATCCCAATTCAATCTTTATAGATTACAGTACCCTGTAATGAAGAACTAATGCTCAAAAATCAGTTTCAGAGCAGTGTCATGCTTCTCCCCACACTTTGAACCTTTAATATTGAATTTAAACTGATAGTTCACCTTAGGGCGGTAAGATATTTGAGGAAAAATGCATGAACATATGGCGGCTGTTTTCAATAACTGAATGATCATCTAAATACTTCAACGGTAACGATCTTTACTAAAAGAGTGTCAAACATGTACAGTATGTTGATTATATCCTCTTCAGGTTTTGAAATATATTGTAATGAATTTGAAATTGATTATATTGCAGCGCATTTTCTTCAATATCGTGCAGCCCTGGTTCACATGTAGCCCATCATCGCTCACTACTAACATCCACATGTAACATTGGCCTGCGCTCTTTTCCATCTGTTTGATTCATAACTGACCAGTGTCGGACTGAAACAAAACAAAACCCCTTTGCTAGACACGCTGTAGTGCCAGACCGCCTTCCATCAGTGATCCTGTTAAAAAACATGTCGCAAAAAACAATTTAGCAATAAAAAAAACCCCTAGCATTGTGTTTGAAAGGATGTTGTCACAAAATTAATTTGCAACAAAACACTGATGTGTAGAATAATAGAACAGTATGACAGTATGACAGAATAGCTGTTCTTTTTGAATTTCACCAGTGTTTTGCATCACCATCATCATCATCGTCGAGTATCAAAACGTCATTATTTCTGGAAAGAACAAGTTATAATTATTTTCCGTCAGCCTACAGAAAACAACACAGTGAACAATTTGACACCTTAGAATTATACGTTGGTAGCTGACTTTTTTGAATTGTTATAATTAAGTTACAAATACATTCTTGTTACAACTTTATATATTATTTGATGTTTTTTCTCACGTCATGTACAATTTGGGGCTTTTTTAGAAAAAAAAGGTTTTTATATAGAATGCAAATCTTTGAAGCTCGCAATCTTGTTCAAAACTGTTTAGAATGCCGAAAGATCCTTATTATTCCAAGGCGACGAAATGCTGTCAAACGACAGGGTTATACTTGGATCTACTAATGTTTGAGAGCAAACAAAGTTTTATTTAAGCAACAGGGAAACAGAAATCAAAGGTTTTGGACATTGGTTTCAGTGTGTCCTGTAGCTGGTCTAATCTATTAGAACAAGGCTTTTAGCAAAATGTCTGGCATCTGTTAAGAAAGATTTAATAATGCTTTGCTTCCCTCTGCTGGTCAGTCAGACTGCGATCATGATGATAAAACCTCAACTCACACAAACTCTGCTGTCCCATTCCTGCATTTGAACCAACAGCAGTTGCTTTCCTGCTAAAGGCTTGTGCTGTATGCTTTCAATAGTGTTTTTAGATTTATTTCAAATACTAAAAACTCATTTTATGTCTTTCCTGTGTAGTTCTCAGAACAATGTGGAATGTGAGTATAAATTGGAAGAATACGCCATGAGAAAAATAAACCTTGCACACAAAACGTTTGTAGGGAATTAAAAGTATTACTTTCAAAAGTGAGCCAGTAGGCCTGAGTTGCTCGTGAAATTCCCTTTATTTTATTTTAACACCTATGGCATGGCAATACGTCAATATTTCATTATTTTCATCCAATATTGAGGGCTGAATTTCATAGACCTCATTCATATGTTTTAGTAAATGGGCAATTCCAGCATAATGGATGTGACACTTTCAGTCGAAATGTAAACTTGTGTAGTTATTACGTTATCATGTAAAAAAAAGAAGTTATTACCAACTATGCTGAACCATAAACCCCTGTTTACAGATTCTAGAAAAATATCATTCCTCATAAATGGGCACATGAAAATTGAAATATATATGTAGAGAAGACTGTGGACCAATTTAGGTGGTACAAGAAGGGTAAAAGCATGCTTTGAAAAACTTTAAGAGATAACTTACATCATTTTGGGATCATTGAATAGCTTTGGGGATAAAGTTGACCTTTGCATGGAGTTGCCCACATACTTTGATTTGTTTTCACACCTGTGGCGATAGGGGTGGGGTTTCATGTTTTTTTTTTACACCAGAAATGTTTCTGTTGACTGTTTCTCGATCCTCAGTCTTCACTTATCATATATCTGTGTCACTCCAGGTGCCCCCTACAAGAAGATACTCCCACGACGAAACCGACATGTGGACCACCGGTCAGATCCCGTCTTACCTACATCGCTGGGGCTCCACGGAGGACATCATCGGCATCCCGCAGTACAGCTCGCCGCGCCACGAGAGACGCCGGAGCAGCCCGGCAACTTGCCACGAGGAGAACCATGCTCATCGCAAACGCCGGCGGTCCGAGGACATGCATTCGCTCAAGCAGATTCCGCGGGTCGAGCGTTATGAGGACGATTTCAAGTGCTTTAGCCGTGACGAAGTCATCAATTTCATCGATGAGACGCCGCTGGCAAGTCCAATGCGGAGCCCGTGCCGTGCTTCGGCGGTCTCTCTGGTGCCCGACACAATTCAGCAACATGTCATCTTATTGCCGCATTTCCCGCTCACTCAATTTGAACGTGAGCCTCAAGCGTTGAAACGCTGCTTTGAGCACGGCAAGTGTGCTGCGCCGACTGAAACAGCCCAGGATGCTTCGAGAAGGGCGAAGGACGTCGGAAAAGGCTCGGGCACGAGGGCATTACACAAACATGGGCACGACGAGAAACACGCGACACAGAGGGATCATTCGGGCCCGAGTGCAAGGACGGGCGTTCGGCCCTCTTTAGATGTTAGGACAGCACAGATCGACGCGCCACCCACTTGGTTGGACGACAAGAACCTGTGTAAAGGCGAAAGCAAAGGAAGCACAAATAGTTTTATAAGCTCTGCTTCCCCGGGTTACGTCACTTTTACCACCGAATCTATAGGATCCACAAACTGATGCACAATTTCCCCTCAAATATTATACAGCTGTTGCCGATGCTTGTAAAGTTAGTTTGATGTTTGACATTCATTAGACGTTCGGAATCATACCAATTCAACTCTTTCCACTTGATATGTTTTGAGCCCATATTGATTCATATAGACATACATAGATGCCCTTTACGTTGCACACGGCTTAATTTCTAGAAATAGGTACTTTAAATGAATGTAAACCATATTTTTAATGTTTAATATACTGTACCAACTTAAAGTGATAGTTCACCCAAATAAATAAGAAATATATATATATATTTCTAGAAATTGTGCCTTGTGCAAAGTAAAGGTCATGTATTTATGCCTATCTGAATTAGTTTGGGCACAAAACATAACAGGCAGAAAGAGTTGAATTGATATGAATTCGAATGTCTAATGATTGTCAAATGTCAAACTAACGTTTGCCGTCTGTTGAGGCTGTGTTTCTTAGTGTTATTGGGAGAAGGTTTGAGATGGCATGGGGACGTCATTTTAATAATTCATGGTATAGAAATGTATTGCTTTTCTGTGGGTTGTAAATGGTTATTTATGAAAATAAACAAGCTGGGTTGTGCAACTTCAGCAGTAAGTCAGTCACTAGTGTTTGTTTACAACACATAACCACTCACGGACTCCTGTGTGTTTGTTGGTTCTGATGGCGTGGCATGTTTTTTTAAACGAAATAATATTTTGTTACATTGTTAAAATTTGAAGATGTTAGTATCTTAAAGCGCAGGATGATCTTTGTACATCTAGACATGGCTGCCAATATGTGGCTGCTGTTTCATTTAACGAAATAGATTCAAAAGAATTTCTGTTAAGTGCTTTGTGATGATTAAAAATGTATTTCTGAAGCATTGTTCTCCATGATACAGCCTTTAATCAAAAAGTATGACTTTACAAAAAAAAACCCAGGAGCCTGTAAACATTTCACAAAGCAAGTCATATTCTTACGTCTTAAAGAAAGGGCCTTTTAGTGAAAAATTGAACATTTCATACCTATGAAACAACGGAAGGGTAATTTGACACCTTAGCATATCCAGAAACTTCCCAATGTTAAATAATCTTTGTTGATATGTTTATTAAAAGCCACATTGCTGCTGCCAGCATTCACTTCTTAACATCTGAATGAAATACATATGAATTGTGAAACATCAGGTGGTATCTTGGCAGCTTTATAATGGACATGCCCTCCCCCCCTGCCTTGAACTTGGAGCGGCCTGGCAGTTGTTTTATGAAGTAATATAAAATATATTTGGGAGAAAATAATTATATGTAGCATTAAAACTGGAAGTGGAATAAATCACTACTGCATTAGCTATTTGGGCAAGATTGATAACGACAGCTAATGTTGCGAGGTGGATTGTTTTATTGTTCCATATATTATAATTTGATAGATTTCAAACTGAAATGTGTTTTCCTATTATGTCACATTCTTTTTCTTTGGCTTTCTGGCTCTTTTTCCACTCTGGTGTAAACAGAACACCATGCTGATATGTTACAGAACTACAGTGGCTTTTGTCTCAGTGGTCACAATTTTAAAATCGCCTCAAAAAGTACAATGGCAAATTAAAAAAAAAGGAACAGCTTAACGTTTTTTGGGAAAGTGTATTTTTATCACCTTTTTGTTAAAAACACTATGCACACAAGTATACACAATAAGTTTAGTCATGTATTTGATGTCAAAATATAACAACAGAACAAAGACAACTCAAATCAGCTTTCAAATTTAAAAATACCAATATGAAAAAGTATTTTATAGGGTACTCTATCAAATGCATTTTTGGTTAAACGATGCTATAGTGTTCGATGAAGAATGCTAAACTTAATGACTAGGATGAGTGATTACATGACAACAATTCATATATTCAGAGTAGAACAATGACTTTATATAGATTATAATCTTAATCAGTCACTACTCTCCTCTTTCTCTGCCAGTGTCACCACAGCTAAAACATCTTTCTATACCCCCAAGGTGAGCAATGCACCTAACACTCGGCAGCTTTTCAAGACATTTAACTCTCTCCTTTGCAGCCCTCCTCCCTCACCTACTTCATCTTTGACTGTGGAAGACTTCGCTGTATTTTTCACTGAGAAAACATCCATCAGCAAACAATTCTCGGTACCTCAGACCTTGGGAAACACCTCCCACACTTCAACCATCGAACTCTCCTCTTTCACCCCACTTAAGGACACTGAAGTCACCAGGCTTCTCTCCAGTCACCCCACCACCTGTCTCCTTGACCCTATCCCCTCCGATCTCCTTCAGGACATATCCAGCTCGCTAACACCTGCACTCACACACATCATCAACACCTCCCTGCTCACCGGCACTTTTCCATCCACATTCAAACAGGCACAGGTCACGCCCCTACTGAAGAAACCAACATTGGACCCATCTACTACTGACAGTTACAGACCTGACTCTCTCCTCCCATTTATTGCAAAAACACTTGAAAGGGCAGTTTTCAACAGGGTGTCTTCCTACCTATCCCAGAACAGACTACTGGATGACAAGCAGTCTGGCTTCAAAACAAACCACTCCACTGAGACTGCACTGCTATCGGTCACAGAATCACTGTAGAAGGCAGAATCTAAATCCTCGGTCCGATTCTGCTAGACCTATCTGCAGCGTTTGACACTGTCAATCACCAGATACTGCTAGCAACCCTGTCATCTCTAGGAATCTCAGGCACTCCTCTCCACTGGTTCAAATCCTACCTCTCTGGCAGATCCTTCAGGGTGTCAAGGAGGGTCTGGCTGTCCACTGCTCATCACATGATCACTGGGGTCCCTCAGGGAACAGTGTTTTGACCGCTCCTTTCTCCATCTACACTGGGTCCTTGGGACCCATCATACATGCACACAGCTTCTCCTATCACTGTTATGCTGATGACACCCAGATCTACATCTCACCCTCCCACCCTCTGAATTGGCTCTATCTCTCTCTCCTCTCCACCTGTAGAAGGTGTGTGGTGAGCCTACTGGCGCTTTGTACTGTGGCTGCCGTCGCATCATTTAAGTGGATGCTGCACACTGGTGGTGGGTGAGGGGGACCCCTCATATGATTGTAAAGCGCTGTGGTTGTACAGTAATACAGAATAAAGAGCTAAATAAATGCCTCATTTAGTCATTAATCTCGTTTCACCCAGATGATACCACTGTAGCGTCTCACAGTACAGCCTGCCTAGAGGACATCTCAGCTTGAATGAAACCCTGCCAAGACATAATTACTCATGTTCCGGCACACCCCACTGTGCAACAACATCCCACCATCCAACTTGGCAATACCACAATCACTCCATCCAAAACAGCCAGGAACCTCGCAGTCATATTTGATGAACAGCTGTCCTTCAATCATAACATTGCAAAGGCAACACGGTCATGCCGATATGCCTTATTCAACATTAGAAAGGTTAGACCCTGTCTCACTGAGCATGCGGCACAACTCCTTGTCCAGGCCCTGGTCATCTCAAGGTTGGACTACTGCAATGCTCTCCTTGCTGGTCTTCCTGCGAAGGCTATCAAACCGCTCCAGCTGGTTTAGAACACAGCAGCACGCCGCGTCTTCCATGTGACACCCCTTTTCATCTCTCTCCACTGGCTACCGGTTGAAGCCCGTATCAGATTCAAGTCACTAATAATTGCCTACAGGAGTATCACTGAATCTGCACCGACACACTTTCACACCTTCCTACACCCCATCAAGATCCCAGCGGCACCTTGCATTGCCTTCTCATAAGGGCAGTAAATCGCTCTCCAGCTCATTTTGCTTCACAACTCCTTCCTGATGGAACATTCTTCCTTACTCTCTCCTAACGCATTAAAAAAATACTTAAAACTCATCTCTTCTGTAAATACTTGACAGACAAATCAAAAATAAAAAACACTCTCTTTTTCTCTCAGCAGGTATGGTTCTGGCTTTTATGGAAACTAGTGATTTGGTATTAACACTTGTTGTATTGTTGTCCCTTTATGACACATCGAATTATTGTTCCCTGAACTCTCTGTAAGTCACTTTGGGTAAAAGCTTCTGCTAAATGACTAAATGTAAATGTTGAGTGTGCATGATTTGTTTTTCCTTAAAAGGCATGGGATTAATTGTTTTGAATTCGCGATTTTGCCCGAAAGAACCATTTACTAAAATTTCTGTAAGAGCAATGTCTTACTTTTCGTTTTTAGTAATTAGCCAAAAGGTTTTTCGAAAAGTGTGAAAGGAATATCATGAAAAGAGTGAACATCTATTTTAAATGTATTTATTTTTCTGTTCAGTCGTTCATTTACCCAAATTCACTGCATTTTTGTGACTGCAATTAAAATAGCTATGGTAATATCTAAGTGTTGACTTGTAGCCTACATTTAAAAATATATGCTTTGAAAAGTGTTCATCACACCAATATATACTGTATATACTGTATAGGGTTATTATTCCTAGCATTTTGTGTAAAATCATAGCTTTTGTATATGTACTTTGAAATTCATAACATGTCTGTCTGCTACACGAAGGCTTTGCCATAACGAAGGCGCATCAGAATAGTTTGTTACCCATTTTGTCTGCTATATGGTGAGAAATAAAAATGAAATTATGAGGTTAAATAACAACATAAAATATTAACGTGTCATAACCCTGCGATTAGAATAATTCAAATACAGTGGAGAGTTTGCCACAGTTGGAAAGTATTACATTCACATTTTGAATGCTGTTTACAAAAAGACACATTCAATCGATTTTTTATAATTTTATTATTAAAATAAACATTTGTTCCACAGCTATACAAAAACAAGATCTATACATGTACAGTGCATGATAAACAGAAATAATAGCGACTGAGAAGTTTCTGCCTTTAAAACGTGATGATATTTTACCATGGCCGCCAATAATTCGGTTTCACCGCCGCCAAAAATCGCTGATCAACATTTGCATTTTTAAGGCTAATATGTCTGTTTTTCGTGTACAAAGATCCCGGGGTCTCAATCTGATGGACGAATATTCCTTCTTTCTGAGAAATGTCATTCCTCTTCGACATAGAGCCATAAGGGTCTGTTTTGAGCGACAGACGCTGCGCGTGTGGCGAGTCGCTCTCCGCGGTCCTGAAATGAAGAACTCTGGAGTCTGCTATTCCGCTCATGAGATGTGTCAACATTGAGTGGGAATTACTATCTGTGTCCGACATGAGGAGATATTGACTGACACCAGCTAGACAACTCCTGTAGCCAGCCTGATATTCCGCAGAATCAGAACATGTGGAGGTTCCTGTATTGACAGATATTCACACTTTAGTGTCTACGTCCATGTAATTGATTTATTCACGTAATACAGATGATTATTTAAAACAATTAATTATTTTAAAACTCTGGACACTACTGCTCATTAGAAAGATCTAGAAAAAGTATCTCAAACACGTTGAGTTTCAACGTGTGCTGGCTGCTACTATATAACTTTTATAAAGTCCAGTTTGATTTGCCTACACAACAAATGTCAAGTATTGTGATTCATAAGATAAAAATGTCAAATTATGATAACGAAAAAAAAGACGTCCAGGTCTTGGAAAATTAAACTGGTAATGTCAGAGATTATGACATGAGCCTTACAAAATGCCATACAAACCTCTCTCGGTGTTTTGCAGGTGTCTCAGATGTTTTACGGTCAGCTCCAAAATGTCAGCCTTTTCCAATTTTCGTTTGCGGATCTAAAGAACACAATAAAGGTAAATGATGGAAACATTACGAGACAAAGATTACAAATGACTGTTTTTTTAGCGTAGATCTAAATGGCGGGTTCGATATTGTTTAAGGGCTTTTAATTTCCTTACACTGTTAGAATAGACAGTTTCCAGGAGAGTCTTCAGTTGATTCAAACATTTATTGATTCGTGCCCTTCTTTTCTTCTCCATCAATGGTTTGGAAACCTAAAGAAAGAGATAGTTTTTGTTTAATCCCATGTAACATAAGCCTCAAATGTAGTCGAATGTTCTTAGTTAAAATACACGTAACCCGCGTCTTTAAACACCTTTTTAAGGCACAGAGTTTTTGCAGTGACCACGTTGTCCGATTTCGAAGCCATTCTTCTTTAAAGGTGCTTGATGTGCTCAGATGATCAGACTTTCTTGTAGAGTGAAGGATTTCCCCCGTTTAACTTTATAAAGAGAGGCTTACTTAACATGTCAATGTGCCGTGCGCATCATTGGTGTACAACAAAGGACATCTATTTAGTGTCCCCCTGATGAACAGCCAATCAGCAATCAGCTTAGACTTGCTGTTTTTTTGCTTTTACAAAAAAAACAACAACCGTGAGTTCGGCATTGGCATGTAGTCTTTTTGTCAAGATGCTGGATTTCCCCATTTATTGTGTTTTTAAATAATATTTATCGAAATTAAACTACATGTTAACTATATTTTTCTGTGTATTTACTGCCCAAAAATAATATGCTTACATGTTTTATGGAACCTGAAATGGCCCAGCGAAGCTATTTAATGGTTGGGCAAAAGCTAATAACCGTGTTATTATTGATATAATTCGTGTTAGAATATTTAATAAATTGCACAATTCGTATAGGCGTTAAGAAAAAATGTGCCGGTCTTAATCGATCGTCATATGGGGTGAAATGTACAGCACCATAAAAGCAATGGAAAATGTAAGGGAAAAAACAGGCAAACTGTGGAGAAATTAGCTTTGCCCATTCAACCCTTTATCCGAACGTTTCACGCCTGGCAGTACCGTGGAAATCTTTTTCGTGTCTTCACAGGGTGGCAATGTTCTGCCAATAAATAAAATAATAATAATTTTTAACTGAATTAAAATTTAAAACTTTTACGAACCAAGACAAAAGTAAGGTTAATTTTGGATTCCGTTGAATGCTCATGGTCATTCTGCAAGCAGAGCTGTATACACCTTTAGGTTTCATGAGGTGATCTTAAAGAGAAGCAAAATCCACACAGATGTGCCCTCAAAGAGCAGAGCGAGGAGAATCAGTGGAACGCCTCCTGTCCGAAATCCTATCCGCCTGAATTTCCCACTTCCTCATCAATAGACCCAGTGCTCGGGTATGTCCTACAGAGTGCACACAAGGTGGCCTCCATTTGATAGAAACGAAGACCTTTTTCAGTTAAGATTCTTTAGCGGCCACGTGAAAGTATGATAACGACCCAGTGAAAATATAGATTCTTTTTAGCCAATGCGAAAAAAGGATAAAGGTATCACATCATATTATCATATAGCGTTCCTTTTAAATGACCTTTGAACTTCAACACTTGTATGCATATTAGACTATGGTCATACGTTGGATTTTTAGGGTGTCTGTTGCGAATTAAGGTCGAAGTTGTAATGTACTGCCCATGCGCAATAGCAAAAATAATAATAATAGGGGGAACCTTCAAACGCAGGACACGCGACAGATTGAATGAGCCTCCACTGAAAGCTTTAAGTCTTGCTTTATTCACTTGATGCGACATCACCATATACAATAGCTGTATTTATACAGCGAGAACAAATGATGTGCATTACCATACCAGTAGCACTAAGCGCCTTCAAAAAGCAGAGGAAAAGACTGTACCTTATAGATGTTTATAGAGATACAATTTCTTTCATTCTCGACCATAATTCGGGCAAATCTTCGTGAAGCGCTTAAAGAATTCATTTTTCAAGATTTGATGTGTTATTGATTTGGGAAAAAAGGTAGGCTAAGGGTTATTTTGCCCGCCTACATTAAAAAGCTTGGCTCTTTTTAAAATGTTGATGCAAAGTAAAATTAAACATTAATAGTTAGAAGCTATAGCATTGACGTTCGTGATTCATAATACCATAAGCTCACAAATGTGCAATTCAGTATATTGTTGAACTGTTTACTTGTCCCTTCTACTGACAATGCGCTGCATGGTGTGAGAAACAGGTGCACGTGCATGTTAAATTTAATTGGAGATTCAATTGTTTGTGAAAGTTGGCGCAAGACCCTGCAGTGTTTCTCTTTCACTGCGTAAAGGGTGCAAAATCGGGATGAAATTGGAGCATTGCGGATCTCTTTTGTGCCTTGTCGACATTGAATTACTAGTCAGTTTCACGCTCACATGTTTTACCATTAGTATCGCTGTTCTCATTTACACCAAAATATATTGAACTGTTAATTTCAACAGCTAATAATCTTATTTGGTCACTGTATTGTGGGAAATGTCTATAGATGTTACAATAAATGAAAAAAAAGCATTTACAGACACACGCACAAAGCTTAAATAGATTAATCACTTTATTGCCATGTTCCACGTAAGACAGTTCAACCATTTCATTGTTTTCAGTTGCAATGAGACAGGACGTTTGGCATAAAAACAGCATGTGATAAGAGTTGAGCGCATGTTTATGAAAAGCGTGGAAGCGCTTTCTCTTTTCTCCACATGTAACTTATTAACCCCAACTGTCTTTTATTATGCACGCTTAGAGTTAGAAGATCCCGTAGCGAAGGAGTATTATATGACTTGTTAACAACAATTAGTGAAGCAATTATACAATTACTGCAATAAACGTTTCTTTTCCTAAGGCATTGCATTCATCCTTAATACTTAAATACAAAAACCCAAGGTGCTAAAAAGAATCAACGCGATCCGTGAGTTCTAAATGTCAACGTTATCAGTGCCATTTAAACCGAATAGGACAGAACAGTTTTGACTTTTAAGACGTTTTTGGTGAAAGAAAAAAATGAAATGTCAAAGTCATTAGAAATGTTAATTGTATTTTAATAACCTACACAGTTTCAACGTGATTTCAGGTACAAAAGAAAGGTTAAAGTTCGTCAAGTAGAGAGAGAACAGTGTTACAAATGAACTCCCAGAAAGTTTGACATTAATTAGACATCATTTTCAAGGCAAAGATCTGAAACTGTTCTGATGCGCACAATTTCAAAATCATTTGCTAATTATACATTTCACATCTGAAATTGAGGTATGTTCGTTCTATGAATCACACCTACACATTTTGAGAAATGATCGTAACATTTTGTGAGGGCCCTTATGTTATTAAATCTGCAATACGACATACTGAAAATTAACAAGGCATAAAAAGCCACGCGACAACACTGTTTTTGTTGGTCTGATCAAACATGTTATTTCATGAATTTCTATAGACTTGACTAAATGTGATGAGAAGTCTTTAGAGCGGCCAATGCCTTGCGTTTGTCTTTATGTTACTGGCTGAAAAAAAACAGAAAAGCACATTAACATTGCTTTGCATATTCTTAAGGATTGAAATGAATTAGTGAAAAGTAACCTTAAAGCTCGGTGAAGGATGGCGGCTTTGTGAAGCTTTTCAGGATCTCAAGACAAAAGAGCCCCTCTCATTGTTAAGCACCAAATCTAGTATGTTGATGCTCTTTGACTTGCAAAGCATCTGGCATTTACCTCACCGCACTACCATCACGTTAGTATAAACACGAACGACTTAAGGACCCCTTTTTGGATTTAAACGTAGGCCTACTGTGTGTAAAACTGCAACATGTTTTGACGTCGTAAAATCAAATTTCTGTAATTCTCTCAAGAAATTATGAGTTTATAGTTAAAATTCTTTGATAAATTCCCAGACATTCGTTATTATTTGATAACATATTACACACAATAATAGATGTGACAGATAGATATTTCCTTTCAAATTAAATGTATACAATCCTTATTCAATTCATCAGTAGAATGTATTATTAATGCTCGCTTTCACATGGTTTAAGAATAGTCCCAGACTAAAAATGAAAGTTAGATCTATCTTAACTGAAAATAAATTGCTCTGACATATCTTAAAATATGTCATTATTTTGTCTAAAGATGCACACCAGTAATGTTTTTATCTAAGGGATTTTAATAACAGCGACTGAAATGCCATAATTTACCTAAGGCATTGTCCTGTTTTAAGATAAACCTTGTCCCTGAAACATGGGCAATACAGTATTTGAAAACGTGGTTTCAGGGTTCCTGACTGGGCTAAAAAAAGTTTGAGTTGTATAAACCGAAAACAGCTTCCACTGACATAGGCCAATCTTAAAATACACCAGTGCCACTGCTTGTCTCCAAATGCACACAAGTAATGTTTTTTTTTGCATGTTGGTAAAACTATCTAACTGTCCCATAATTTAACTAGTCCTGTCTTAATCTAACCCCTGTCCGGGAACCCCGCTTCATGTTATAAACATATGAGAAGTACTGTGAAAAGTTGTAGGCAATGCACTTGAGGAAATGCTGTTAAATTTGTTTTATTTTTTATAGGTATATCCTGATCAGATATCTGTATTGTAGGCCTCATATAATCATATTATTATCATATTATAGCTCTCCCCTATATTCACAAATTTTCCCGCTTGTAAAATTATTAACCTCACTCTTCGGGGAAAATGTTAAATTCTTCCTCATTCCAAAGGCTCTACAAAAAAAAGATATAAATGTACAAAAATCATACTTATGTCACTATATTTAACTGTAAGCCTTATTAAAATAAACAAAATGCACAATGAAAACGTCGTATGTATAAATAAAAAACAAATACAAAATAAAATAAGAGGACAATGTTTTGCAACATGACGGCAACACCCGTATGAGCTTTCAACGAGTCTCGTGGGTGGCATGAGTTTTTCTCAGCAAGAGAAAATTAGTATGAAATCTGCAATTTGTTGGTGTCAGCTTTTGGTTAGGGTGCACCATATGCCACGCTGGGTTGCACTATTGAAACCATTCGTCTCTGGTTTCACGGTTCATTCTCTGGTTCCGCACAGCAGAGGTCTCAATGGCTGAACAAAATGACAATTTACCTCTCTAATGAGCATATCCTCAAGGTGACTTGTACCCCACTGGGGTCCGTTTAGAATGTGTTTCTACTGCCTCTGTAATGTAGAGACCGCATGGCTTAATTTAGAGGCTATACTGCGCCTGTGCAATAAGCTTTGAATGTATGAGATTGTTAACTAATTCCCTAAGTAATGTAGCCTACTAATTGCGTTGTGTTCTAAACACACCTTCCATGCTCGCTGTAGACTGGACTCAGGGTTGTCATCATAACAAGAAACAATTATTCGTCATATTAATAACATCAATCCAGCATAATATTTGAAAAAATTCTTTTAAAAGATTATGTTTTTTGTATGTGCGAGTTTTTAAGCTCATACCAGTACAATGTGGCCTTGTAGAAGCAAGCACATACTCCAGACACTTTTGAAATAGCATCTTATTTGCTGCTAGTTCCACGTTATAACTGACATGTCATGAGATAATTTTCGAAAGCCTCCTTGCTTAGAAGTTAAGGCTGTGTGACAAACAATTGTAAAACGTGTAAGCGTTTAGTTGTTATTTTGATGTCAGGGGGAGTTAAAGGATTTCCATATTTTATCCATGAAATCGACTAAATGCATTCCACATTATACATAAGTACAGTGGGGTTATTGCATATATGGTGTAAAAATATAGCATATGTCTCGAACTACAGCCAACCCCAACGGTGAGTCTTGACCATTCACTCACTGGTTATAATCCAAATGAAACGACTGGTTGTTGTAACCCTTGTACAATCAATCATGACACAACTAAGGGCCCTCCCCCCAAATGTGTGTGTGTTCTACTTTATTACTTTGTTTATTTACGCATCTACTATGAAAGTTTGTTTGTTCGTTTATTTATATGTTCAATATTCATAAATACAACTGTATGTAACTGTATGCCTATAAATTGTTATTCTGCATAGGCCTAAATAAGCGCTCAGCTATTACGTTATGTCGTTAAAATGGCTTTGAGCCCTCATTAGATCAATGGTGAGTGATTCAGTGTTGTATTTAACTAATTACAATGCAAATATGAAACAATAAATTAAATCATGCAAGCAGTAATTAATGGCAACTGTTTGTGTTGACGATATTTAGAAGCATTCCACTGTCCCGCCCGTGGTGTTAATATAATTCAAAATGAGACTTTCGGAATGATAGGGGGTAATTGTAGTTAGTAGTTTGCAATTTGAGGTTTATTTCGTTGGGGATTTTTGCTGGTACCGAGACACCATAATAAAAGGTATGCGAAAAATTGAATAAAATAGGAACTTTACAAGCAATCATCCTGTGTTGCATACATTTACAACAAATTGTAAAAAAAAAAAAAACTATAAAAAGAGAAAGAAAAGATTAGTGTGAAAAATATGCTGAATTCTCAAAGATTTCCCTTCGAAGAGAGCGAGGAGAATCAGAGGAACGCCTCCTGTCTTCGCACCGTGTCTGCCCGATTTTCCACACTTAACCATCAATAGATCCAGTCCTTGGGAAAATCTTTCTCTGTTGTCTCATACACCGTGGCTACCACATGACTTTTGGGCCTTTTAAGGTTTTACGAAACAATCACAGCGAGTAGAATGTAAGAATGTAAAATGTCTAAATTCAGAATTTGTATGCAGACAGACATCGAGAAGAGAAAATATTCTCATTTGGAATGAATTTGTCCCTCTCTTAAAATATGGGGATCAAACGGTTCTTCGCAGAGACGCCATATAAGCAAAATTGTTTGTTCCCCAAAGAAGAATTTCTTTTTTAGAATCACTAAAAAAAAATCCACTTCAAAGAACCTTTCCTAAAACAGAAATAGGCTACTCTTCGTATGTTAAAGATTGTTTATGAAATTATCAAGCCAAAGTATTTCTTATATTTTTAAGAATGTTAAATACAAACTTGTTCTACAACAAAACACGAAAAAGGGAGCAAAGCGTTACTAAGCAACTGTGGTCGTCTGGAAAACCAGCAGGAAAACAGTGACGTTTACTTCAAACGCAGGACACGCGACAGAAAGAAGGACCATTGACAGTTTTACGCCGTTCTCTTTTTTTGTGGGTCTCACCATACAAAAGACGAATTTATTCCGCAGAGCTCAGACGAAGTGCTGGTCAAGCAACCACGCGCATTTGCATTTCAAGCAGCCATAATTAAGAAGTTTTCAAGGCATCGACTGACTGTACATTTATATGAATATACTGAAGCGATTAATCCGTAACGATAGCCTTCGTTAATGTTTAGGACAATTGGCTCCATCAACGACTCAACGTTTTTAAAAGTAAGGCGGGGTTAAAAGCACAGTATAAAGAACATTTGCCTGTAAACATTGTTGATGATATTCGCTAAAGCATCACATTATGACGAAGAAATCTACACGTTTTTAAATGCGGGGTTATTTCAACCCAGGGTTATCGTATAAACAAATTAACAACCAACCGTTGGTTTCAATTAACAACATTTTGGGTTTAATAACCCATCATAAATCTTGTATTTATTTGACAAACGTTCCTCCTCATAAAGTAATCTTCATATTGGTTTGCCTCTATCGATGTAGGTATGGACTGTCCCATTCGTATGTAAACTGAACTTAAAACGCCAAATAATTGGCAGCAAACAGTTGAACAAAGTGGCGCAAAATCAGTATGAAATTGGAGAACAGCACCTCCGGCATGGTGGATGGCTTCATTCTTTTGTGCCTCGTCGATGCTGTTTATCACGCTATTTTCACGCCTAAATTAAACATGTTGTAGCACATTAGCCCGACATTTTGAAGAAAGGCCCTCACTGTGCATTTTAAATACAACTCAATATATAAAAACCTTAACAACTCAACTCGGTATGTTTGTTGATAAAACACACGAAATCAACATTTTAGAATATTAAATGTTTATTAAACATATCACTTTCCCTCTCAGTGATTGGTTAACCTTAACTGCCTTTTATCATGCAAGATCCCAAATCAGGTAAAAACAGGAACAATTTATCTTGATTGCTGAAAGTTCATTTCGTCAAACTAATTTATATGGATACCCTACAGAAAGAAGGCTTATGTTTTTTATTAGATGTGAGCTGTGTCTAACGAAACACATTTTACATGTTAAATGACAAACCTGAATAAAATGCCAACTGGGCTGCCCCGGGAATTCTCGCTGCATATCAACAGGTCAAGCAAGAGCGAAACAAATCAGAGGACCGCCTCTACTATTCAGAGTAAAATTCAGAGCTTAAAAGCCAAGGTCTTCCGGAATAAAACTCTACACATAGCCTATATCACATAACTCGACCTGTATGTAAATATAAAAATAAATACATATATAAATTTGAGCTGTATACAGTGCCACGCGTCGTCCGTGTTTGTATTGGCTTGATCAAACATGTAGTATCATGAATTTCTATAGACTAGACTTCAGGTTATTCAGAAGGTTTTACTCTGGTTTAAAGTGCACAATGCCTTGTGTTTGCTTGTGTGTACAAAGACCTCGTCCTCAAAAGAGCAGAGAGGCACATTAACATTGGTTTGGGTTTTCCCAAGGACTGAAATGAACTAGTGGAAAGTATCTTTTAAACTCCATGAAGGATGAACCTTTTCAGAAGCTTTTCAAGAAACACAAGAGCTTAACAAAAGACGAGCTCCCTTTTTGTGAAGCACTATCCTGCCTATTGATGCGCCTTGAATTGCAAAACATCTGCCCTATACTTCTCGAGACTTCAGACACATTTGTATGACAATGAACAGTGTACACTGGCTTTTGTTTAAACGCGAAATGAGCAGTTAAACTTTTACCAATCTAAATTTTCTTCACATTTTTGCCCGATGACTTTCCCAATAAAGTAAATTTAATAGATCCCAATTGAAAAGGAGAGTTAGTTGATCTGACGAGTTTAAACGACTTTGTTTGTGTAACTCTATGAAGTTACATTTATTCAGTCAAATCAGAAATCATTCTGACCCGAATAAACCAGAATGAAATTAACTCCATGAAGCTTCTTCAAAGATATATTTGACAAAATTGAAACAAATATTAACACTGCTGTTAAAAAACGTTTTTTTTAATGGAAATCCTGGAGTAATGAGACTCTAGTCGAGTCAGGGGTAAATGAATGAATAAATTCACTATTGTATAAAGGACATAGAACAGAAACAGAATTTTATCAAAAAGTAAAAAGATTGACGAATAAAACCTCACTTAAAAAATATATATTAATGTAAGGCTTTACGCCATGGCATGTAGGCAACATATGCGGTTGCCCAAGGCGCAATTCCACACCATAGCAGAAATATATTGTACATTTTTGTTCTGTTAAACACAAAAGAGAATATTTTGAAGAATTTAGGAAAGCAAACAGGGACACCTTCGTTTGACTACCCCATAAATCTTAGTTGCTAACATTCTTCTAATTATGTTTCTTTGTGTTTAACGGAACAAATATACGTATACAGGTTTGGAACCACTTGAGGGTGAGTAATTCTTGACAGAATTATTATTTTTGGGTGGAGTATTCCTTTAAAGGTGTAATATGCGTAGAAATCGCATTATGAACAGTTGGGAGCCTTTCATCTCGCTGTGCATATAGTAAACCAACAGGAAGACCATTTTATCTTCCAATTAATTCAATCATTACAATGACTATTGTAACCATTTAATTCAACATAATTTCTGTTGGTTGTTGTTTTTTAAGCGGGAAAATGGCAGGTAGGATAACATTTAGCAAAGATGTTAGAATTAAAAGGTAATGTCAGCCATTGATGTTTACGTTGCTACTACTTCCTATTTTAGAACCTCTCTACTGGCAACACTGACACTTTGGACTGTTTTTTCCAATCTCAAGTGAGGTGATTTACATTATTAACTCGCGCTGACATCTTGTTATTAATTTAGAGAAATACAAAGCAAAAACAAACATGCTCAACACATTATTATCCGTCTCCCTACAGCATTTGCACAGACGTAGTTACAAGTTTATAAAATATCATGTTTAAAAACTTTCTATTAACCTTCTTAATAAATTAATAATCAAATATTCGTTTTATGAGCTCTATAACTAAATTCAGTATTTTATTTAGAATCTGTTTTAAAACAACAATAAGGCAATTAAACATTTATTGGATTTTTTTGTTTTTATTTATTAAATTGTTATAATGAACTTTGTATGGGGTGGGGGGGCTCAGTGTAAAATCTTGCAGATGGGCCGGTCCTGATGTGATATCTCAAAATGTTCAAACAGAATGCAATTTTAACCTTCATAGTTGAACATTTTCAAACGTTTTTAAACGCCTATAGTATTTTTCTTGTTAGACTAGTGATAAAGATATAGCCTTTAGACTACAACTGCATTTTACAGCAATATGTACAACGGGACAAAAGGCTCCATGGGTTAAAAGGCTCCTTTGATTTGACTTTCTTGTAAACATCTACATGGCACCAAATAAAAAATGCTGTAGCACTTTCCGAAACATGCACCTTTTTCCTCATTTGACACGATCGCGGCAGCAGTGCAAAATTGATTTGGTGCTAATTCATGGGCGGCATTTGCGTATGGCAGAGTATGGCAGTTGCCTTACCCTATAGCATTCAGACAAAACGGTGGAAACAAAGTGCATATTGATGCTCATTAAAGATGACCAAATATCTTAGACAACTGTTTATTTCTACCATGGGCATCGGAAGCATGTATATTTTAGAGGGTAAAAACGACACTCGTTCATCAACAGCTTCAATCGTGTAGTGGGTATGACACGTGACTAGTGTATACTAATCGCAGGTTGGAATCCACCTTTAGGTTGTAACATTTTCACATTTCACATATTAGATCACACAGGCATTTATTATCACCGCTACTTTCAACTTCACTGGGACAAGGGAAGACATGTTTTATTTGTAATCCTGTTTGCTGTTAATTTCATGTTTACGACTCGTGCCCGATTAACGTTGTTGTGTTTTTTAATGACAACATCTGGCTGTGGGTTTGAAGCGATTGTCACACGGTTTATTAGAGGATTTAAGGATATGAGGGTATAAGGTTTGTTCTCTGTAAGTCTCTGTGCATGTACGTGCATTCATTCAGTTTTGTGGATTCTTGTACACCTTTTGTTTAGATATGATGTGGTATAATTTATGGTTCCGTTACTTTGGAATGTTGTTGTTGGCCAGAGGAAATTTAGCTATACCCTGTGTTTTGATATAACGCCGCCACGGATTTGAGCTTTTATTGACAGATTTTTCTTTATCTATACTGTATGTTATCATGGTAATTCAAGAACTTTTTGACTGTTTGTTGTACTATTTTTTCAAACGGGAACGCAGCACAGAATGATGTTGAGTGCCACCCAGTGTTTAAATGGAAAACTGGCATAAAGTGATATCGTATGGACTTCTTAAAAGTAACAGTATGTTAGTTGTTAAATCACAGACGTATGAAATTGTCTATAATATTATTGACAACATGATTAGATGAAAATCTAAAACTTTTGTAATGTAATTGCAGGATGAGAGAAATTCTTGTTTAATAACATGTTTTTGTCCAGTATAAAATAACTGTTTGTTTCTGGTTTTGCAAAGATCAGATTTGATAGCAGTGTCCTACTGACAGACTAATCTGTAACCAGTCCTGTCCCTGTCACCCTCTCCCGATGTTACACACATTGTTGTTTAAAGGGTTACTTTAAATGTTTATTCTGAATATGTTAGCCATTTATGAGCCTATGCTCAAATAAAGAACAACGAAACAAAATAACCAATTAATTACCACAAATAAATACACTGTTTAATATACATATACCTTTATAAAGAATGGGTTAGCATGTAGATTCAAAACTTACAAATATATGTTGATCTTTTAATAGCTAATGCAAGGTTTACAAATGTGTATAAAGGATAAATAGGATTTATACATATTAATGTGTCATGTATGATAAAATGCTGTTATTGTTATACGTTACAAATTATATAATTTGTTACAAATCATGACAACTACCAACCTCTAAATACTGTAAGTTTAGAAAGACAGAATGTCATGCTATGGTTAGAGGCACACAACCTAAAATGTCTGTTTAGTAGTTACAACTGCATATTGTGAAGTTTTTGATCTGCATCTGTGCAGCACTCTGGTAGTGCTTTTAATTCCTACTAATGGTTTGGGTGTAGCTTTGAATAGATGTTTGAAAGTACGCAGCAGTGTTCTTCTCCGGTTGAAATAGCATGATGAAAGATTTCGGTATGAAATAACTAAAGAGAATTGCATATACACTGGACAGCTGAGTTATTGCATTAAAAAGCTGCACGTATTTGCTTTTGATAAGAAGGAGAGCTGTGATGTATACTATCCAGATCACATAGTACAAAATGATACCGAAAGTTATTGATTTGGCCTCATTGTAATTTTTCGGCAGATCTCTTCCCATGTAAGAAAACAATACGCATAGGAAACCAAGAAACCAACCTATGAATACAACAATTGCCAAGGCAACAGAGAGCCCCTTTTCACAGCTGAGAACAGACTGGTCTTTAAAAGAAAAAGAGTCTTGAAACGGTTTGGGAGCTGAGACAGTCACCCACAGCATACATAAAAATAAATGAATGACAGAAAAGGATGCAACAAAGAGCCACTGGCCACTGTGCTTTACCCACAAGCTGTGTAATTTAGGGAACTTGGCAGCCATCTTGAAGATACAAACAATTTGAAAGGAACGGACAGTCAAACATGAGAGACAGATTGTGAAGAAAAAAGAAAATGTCAAGCTCCTCAGGATACAATTGACTGCTGTGGGTTGTCCAAAGAAAAAGAACACGCTTGTGGTAGACATAATCAAACACGCCAGCATGAGAAAACACATGTTGCCACCAGCAGACCTAACCACTGGCGTGTTGTAATTGCAGGCGAAAAGACAAAAGATTGCAATGAAGACACTCATCAGAAGTGTGGCTGAAGTTATAACTGCAACAGACGTGATGTCTGTGATCTCAAGATAGACGACAGAACGTGCCGTACATGTCGTGCTGCCCTCTTCTGACCATTCACTCTCAGCACATGGAAGACAGACATAAGGGTCCCCTGGAATAAATACATAAAAACACCAGTAGTAGATAGTAGATTTATATGCGTGTGATCGACAATCAATATAATGAAAAAAGAAAGGAAGCTATTTTAAGGATTGCTGAAAGAGAGCATTCTTGGTTCCATATACTTACGAGAAGAATTCAAATAGCTGTTTTGTGGGCATTTCTTACAGAGAAAGCAACAGTCATGATATCCCACACGTTCTCTTGAGAACCCCTCCTTACACTCAACAGAGCAGTTTGAGAAAGGCACCTTACAGAACAGAAAAGTTATATTTTCTTATAAAGGTGCTACATAGTGCCAAAGAAGATTCTGTTCTGGCTCTGTGGTTCCATAAAGAACATTTGACCTCTGAGGAACAAAAGGGTTCCTACGACTATAATAAGAAGAGCATGGTGATTCTTTCAAGATCCATTGAATGGTTCTTCGAGAAGTAAAACTGGTTCTTTTATGGCATCAATGCTTATGAACAGATAAATTGATTGTATAGATTGAAAGTATAAATGAGGGATCATAGTGAGCAACAAAGGGAACTTACAGCAGTATTGTTATGCCAGGGCATGAGAGAGTTGTTGATGGCAAAAATGGTTTCAGGAAATGTGTCGTAAGTGCCAACCACCTGAATCCAGGGCGTTTTTGTTTCACTATGCCACAGCACGACTGCATAACTGACAGCTGGATCACCATTAACATCATATTTCACCTGACGACCATTGAGAGGAAAATCCAACTTCTTCATTTCTTCCAGAAGCTGTTGTAAAGTGTGGTGAATTGTAGAAAATAGACACAAAATTAACAAAATCACAGCTTATAAACATATTTATAAAAAAAAATCACAAGTCCAGTACGGTGTACCACAGTTCTCAGTTTCAGGGCCTCTGCTCTTCGCACTATACATGCTACCTCTTGGAGATATAATTTAGAGACACGGGTTAGACCTGATGGCAGAGCTGAGAATGGGAAGCAGTGACCTGACAAGAGCTAAGAGGATAGAGCTGGATAAAGGACGCGACAACTTTGTTTTTCCTAAAACATTTCAAATGCTATTAGATTGTTAATGATAATCTTAAATCCTTAATTTTTATATTTTTATTAAGCCTTGTTGTGCAAGTACTGTTGAGCTTGTGCAGAGGCAGCAGCTTTTGCCAGAGGGGAACTGGAATCCCCTGGTTGGGCCTGGGTTCCCCTGAGGTTTTTTTTTTCTCGATGGGAGTTTTGGGTTTCTCACCACCGTTTGCATATTGTTTTGCACTATCTGCCTGGCCGGGGGGGCTGCTTTAGAATTCATACTTGTATTAAATGTGTCTCATGTACAGCTGCTTTGTAACAATGAAAATTGTAAAAAGCGCTATATAAATAAAGTTGAGTTGAGTTGAGTTGAGTTAGCATTCACTGCTATGATACTCAACTCAATATTCCCTCGAAGCCTCATGAAACACAGCAGTTCAACAGAATAATGGAGAGCAAAGTTGATATAAAAACTATTGACGGACATTCTATAAAACCCTAGTCGTCAGCAAGTAATCTTGGGATTTAATTCGATTGTAATCTGTCATTTAAAACCCACATCACCAATACCTGTAAAACCACATTTCCCCTTCAGTCGGTCTCTCGACGTTGTGTTAAGAGACAGACTGGGGTTTGATTCTGAGAACCTATCATCTCCGAGATAAAAATAAAAACGCCAATGGGGATTGGCGAATGGCCCGCCTACGCCAGTCTCCGCCCCGTACATACGGGTATAAAAGGAAGATGGCGGCGGTCATTCATCATCCTTTGTTCTTCGGAACCTGATGCTACGGCTATTATTGCTCACAGTATCTTTCTCTTTGAGACTTAACTGCTGGATTTGCAACGTGGAGCAGCGGACCTCCCCCCATTGAGAGCGGACTTCCCCTCGGCGTTTCGGCAGAGAGCCACATACCTAAAGAGTAAAGGCCCTTTTCAGGGCCGCTTTTTTTCCCACAGCTGCGGGCATGTCTCGTTGCTGTGTCCTGGGTTGCGACAGACTCATCCCTGAGTCAGACGGCCATGACACCTGCCTCATGTGTTTGGGGGTCAAACACGCTGAGGCTGGTCTCGTTGTTCCCTCATGTTCTGTCTTCGAGAACATGGCGATCAAGGTGTTGCGGTCACGGTTGGCGGCGTTCTTTGTGAGTGCCGCCACCACCTCATCTTCCTCCCAGGCATCCACTGCTAAGGCGGTGTCGACACCTGCGAGAGACAAGGCTGATCCGGGGGTTCCTATGGATGTTGTTCTGCCAGCTCCGGCTCTGCAAACCATTCCTTCCCCCGGAACGCTCACCTGGTGCGTCCCCAATGGGAGGCGGTCGACCGTCCCATAGCGTGCAGGCTCGGAAAAGGGATGAGGACGAAGTGTCCGTCTATGCGTCGGACAGCTACCTTCTGGCATCAGATGCAGAAGGCTCCTCCGATCTCCCGTCTTCGGTCGGTCGAGGTCAAGAGGAGTCCGAGCTAAAATGTCAGCCATGCTAACCCGAGCGGCCGTGAGCATTGGGCTGTCGTGCGGTACACCGCATTCACCCAAGCGCTCGCGGCTGGATTCTTGGTTTCTGGGTTCGGGGCGCGACCCCAGTACCTTTTTTCCCGGAGGTGCATGAGGCGCTATCGAAGTCCTGGAACGTGCCCTTCTCGACGCGTTTTAGACTCGGTAGCTGTCACTTCCCTGGAGGGTGGAGCGGCTGAAGGATATGTTGACATCCCCCATGTGGAGCTTGCTTTCGCGGGACACTTGTGCCCGCAGACGGCGGCCACCTGGAGGGGTCGACCTAGGCTCACGTCCAAGGCTTGTAAGCTCTCCTCGACACTCGTGTCTATCAGGCAAAAGCCCTCAGGGACCTGGGGGATGGGAAGCCCGACCCAACTCGCATGAGCGAGCTCCGCAGTGCCATGGATCTGGCGCTCATGGCGACCAAGATCGAGGCAAGTGCCTTGGGTCGGTCGATGTCCACCATGGTGTCCCAGGAGAGGCATTTGTGGCTCAACCATGCGCAAATGAGTGATGCCCAGAAGGTCCGCCTTCTGGACACACCCATTTCGCAAGCTGGGCTATTTGGTGATACCATGGAGAGCGTGTCACAACAGTTCTCCGCGATACAGAAGCAGACTGAAGCAATAAAGCAGATATTGCCTCGCTGCGACGTGCCCACCCACAGGTCGACACGATTTCGGCCACAGCCTGCTTCCCACCAGCCCCGTCCACCTGCGACGTCCCCTCCGGTACCAGGACCCTCCCACAGGACGGCCCACCCAAGGCGCAGACCGTAGCGGAAAAGGACATCTGTTCCCCATAAGCAGTCCGCAAAGAGCACCTCTAAGCGGCCCTGACGGGACGAATCCAGGGAAATCAACATCGGGCCCGACCCCAGCCATACCAACGCCAGGTTGGAGAGTCCGGGGCCCTTTTCAGGGCCCAGCACCCACCTTCTCGCTAAGAGACACGATTTCCCTGGGTTTTCCTCCACAACACTCTCGGCTCGACAGTGTCTGGGATGGAACAGACCACCAGCTACAACCTCCTTTGGACGTTGCGCCCGTAGGTCCCATAAAGCAGGTAAGTCAACAGAGCCGTCAACCTCCTCGGGGTCCTTCCCTGTGCGAGGTGACCATCCTGTCCACCACCGAACCAACCCTCCGGGGCACGGTGAAGGAGATCGTCCCTCTGGTTCCTCTGTCGCGGTTCTTGGGCGCTTGGCTTCAGTGCACCAGCCCGTCTGGATTTCGAGCATGTCACAGTACAGAGACTGCTTTGATCAGAGTTACAAATGATCTGCTTTTAGCGTCTGACCGTGGCTGTATTTCGTTATTGGTGCTGCTAGACCTCAGTGCTGCATTTGACACCATTGACCATAGCATACTTCTACATAGACTCGAAAATTACGTCGGCATTAACGGAATAGCATTGAAATGGTTTAAGTCTTATTTATCCGACCGTTTTCAATTTGTAGCAATCAACAATGAGGTGTCCCGCAAATCACAAGTCCAGTATGGTGTACCACAGGGCTCAGTCTTGGGGCCTCTGCTCTTCGCTTTATACATGCTACCTCTAGGAGATATAATAAAGCGACACGGAATTAGCTTTCACTGTTATGCTGATGATTCTCAACTTTATATTTCCGCGAAGCCTAATGAAACTCAGCAGTTTCATCGAATAAAGGATTGCATAGCTGACTTAAAAATGTGGATGAGTAACAATTTTTTACTACTAAACTCGGACAAAACAGAAGTGCTACTTACTGGACCGAAAACTGCAATGCGTAACAAGCAAGAATACTGCTTAACGATTGACGGATGCTCCATAAAATCCTCGTCATCAGCTAAGAATCTTGGTGTTGTATTCGATAGTACTCTGTCATTTGAAAGCCATGTCGCCAACACCTGTAAAATTGCATTTTTCCATTTTAAGAATATATCTAAATTACGTCATATGCTGTCACTGTCAGATGCAGAGAAATTAATTCATGCATTCATGACATCAAGACTAGATTACTGTAATGCACTTCTAGGTGGTTGCCCTGCGGGCCTATTACAAAAACTGCAACTGGTTCAAAACG
Organism: Triplophysa dalaica; assembly: GCF_015846415.1. Taxonomy (NCBI): domain Eukaryota; kingdom Metazoa; phylum Chordata; class Actinopteri; order Cypriniformes; family Nemacheilidae; genus Triplophysa; species Triplophysa dalaica. The sequence goes on from NC_079559.1 coordinate 21,935,048, forward strand.
CGGCAGCTCGAGTTCTTACACGTACAAAAAAGTATGAGCATATAACCCCGGTTCTGTCAACCTTGCACTGGTTACTACAAAGCATCACATTAACTTTAAGATCATGCTTATTACCTATAAAGCCCTACATGGTCTAGCGCCGCAGTATTTGAATGAACTTCTATTGTATTACAGACCTCCACGTACATTACGCTCTCAGGCGTCCTGTCAGTTGGTAATACCTAGAATTTCAAAATCGAGTGCAGGTGGTAGATCCTTTTCTTATCTAGCGCCTAAATTTTGGAATATTCTTCCTTGCACGGTCCGGGAGGCAGACACACTCTGTCAGTTTAAATCTAGACTAAAGACTCATCTTTTTAATCTTGCATACACTATACCCCCATAATATTAATCCTCAGAGGATTTAGGCTGCATTATTTAGATCAACCGGAACCAGGAACACATCCAACAACAAATGATGTACTTGTTGTATCAAAGAGTGCAGAACAGTACTCTACTCTCAGCCAGTCTTGTTCTTTGTTCCAAGGTTACCGCAGGATGCAGTTCATGCCCAGACCTGATGGCAGAGCTGAGAATGGGAAGCGGTGACCTGAAAAGAGCTAAGAGGATAGAGCTGGATAAAGGACGCAACAACTTTGTTTTTCCTACAACATTTAAAATGCTATTAGATTGTTAATTCCATTCCATTTTCTACCGCTTATCCGAACTACTTCGAGCCTGCGCCTATCTCAGGAGTCTAGATTGTTAATGATAATCTTAAATCCTTAATTTTTATATTTTATTAAGCCTTGTTGTGCAAGCACTGTTGAGCTTGTGCAGAGGCAGCAGCTTTTGCCAGAGGGGAACTGGAATCCCCTGGTTGGGCCAGGGTTCCCCTGAGGTTTTTTTTCTCGATGGGAGTTTTGGGTTCCTCACCACCGTTTGCATACTGTTTTGCACTATCTGCCTGGCCGGGGGGGCTGCTTTTGAATTCATACTTGTATTCAATGTGTCTCATGTACAGCTGCTTTGTAACAATGAAAATTGTAAAAAGCGCTATATAAATAAAGTTGAGTTGAGTTGAGTCACGGTGGCTAGAGAGGACGATCCGTCTCGGTTACGCGATCCAGTTTGCCAAGTGCCCGCCCATGTTTCGGGGCATTCTCTACACCTCGGTGCGAGGAGAGAACGCCTCCTTACTTAAGGAGGAGGTTGCCGCCCTTCTGGCGAAAGGAGTGATCAAACCCGTCCTTGTAACCGAGACCGCCTTAGCTCCCGTCAGGGAACAAGGTGTGCATATTCTCAACTATCTCGACGACTGGCTTATCTTGGCACACTTCGCGAGATGTGCTGTGTACGCAAAGGGACTTTGTGCTCCGGCACCTAGATCGTTTGGGCATACGGATCAACCTGGAGAAGAGCAAGCTCTCCCCAGAGCAGAGCTCCTCTAATCTCGGTATGGAACTAGTCTCATTTCTTATGTCAGCGCGTCTCACCAACGAGCGCGCACAGTCGGTGCTGAACTGCCAGAGGCCGTTTTGACAGTCTCCGGTGGTTCCATTGAAGCTCTTCCAGAGGCTCCTGGGGCATATGGCGTCCTCGGCAGGGGTTACCCCTCTCGGGTTGATGCCCAAGCAGCCGCTTCAGCACTGGCTCTAGAGTCGGGTTCCGTGGACGGCGTGGCACACCGGCACCAGGCGGATTACGATCACGCCCCAGTGCCGGCGCACCCTTACACCTTGGTCACAGCTGACCGTTTTACGTGCGGGAGTCCCGCTCGGGCAGGTCACGAGGCGCTTCGTGGTTACGACAGATGCCTCCCTGCAAGGTTGGGGTGCGGTGTGCAACGGGCACGCAGAAGCGGGACGTTGGACGGGTTCCCAGCTGCGTTGGCACATCAACTGCCTAGAGTTGTTAGCGGTCCACCTGGCACTGGAGAGGCTTCTTCCTCTAATGCGGGACCATCACCTGCTAGTCCGGTCGGACAGCATGTCTGCCGTGGTGTACATCAATGCAAGGTCAGGGAGGAGGGGCATCAGGTACTGCTGGTTGCACCCTATTGGCCCACCCGGACCTGGCTCTCAGACCTTATAGCTCTGACAACTGCCCCCCCTTGGTCGATTCCCCTGACGAAGGACCTTCTCTCGCAGGGGAAGGGCACGTTTTGGCACCCACAGCCAGGCCTCTGGAACCTCCATTCCTGTCCTCTGGATGGGACGAAGAGACCTTAAGCGGCTTGCCCCAGGGAGTCATAGAGACCGTCCTGAAGGCTAGAGCCCCCTCCACTAGGCGATTGTACGCCTATAAGTGGCAGCTCTTTTCGTCCTGGTGTAGAGAACCCGGTGAAATTGCCAGATCGGGTCCGTGCTGGCCTTTCTACAGCAAAGACTATAGAGTAACCTCTCCCAATCCACGCTGAAAGTGTACGTTGCCGCTATTGCCGCACATCACGATCTCGTGCAGGGTAAGTCTTTGGGTCGGCACGACCTGGTCACCAGGTTCCTCAGGGGCACAAGAAGGGTGAACCCACCTCGACCGCACCCCTTACCCTCTTGGGACCTCAATGTGGTCCTTCAGGGCCTTGGTACGGCCCCTTTCAAGCCCCTCAGTGACGCCACTCTTCCTCTTATTTCGATGAAGACTGCGCTCCTGTTGGCGCTCGCTTCGATCAAGAGGGTTGGGGACCTCCAGGCATTCTTCGTGTCCCAGGATTGCCTAGAATTTGCCCGGCTACGTGCCCAAGATTCCCACTACTCCCTTCAGGGACCAGGTGGTGAACCTCCAGGCGCTTCCCCCTAAGGAAGAAGACCCAACCTCCGATGTGTTGTGTCCGGTACGTGCCTTGTGCCTCTACCTAGACCGCACACACGACCTGAGAAGGTCCGAGCAGCTGTTTGTCTGTTTCGGGAGACAGCACCAGGGGAGGGCTGTCTCCAAACCTAGAGAGGCACACTGGATCGTGAACGCCATCTCCATGGCATACCGTTTCCAAGATCGCCCGTGCCCTCTTACTGTGAGAGCCCACTTCACTCGGAGTATGGCCTCCTCCTGGGCACTGGCCAAAGGTGCCTCTCTGGCAGATATTTGTCAAGCTGCGGGTTGGGCTACGCCCAGCACCTTCGCGAGGTTCTATAACCTTCGAGTGGAACCGGTATCAGCTCATGTTTTACATCATTCCGTGTAAGACAGGCATCTGGTCTGGGCGTACGCCTGCATGACGCCATACTGCCTGCCAAGGTAAGTACAGTGCGCTATTAGGTGCATTACAAAACAGTTCGAGTTGTTACACGAACAAAAAAGTATGAGCATATTAGCCCGGTTCTATCAACCTTGCACTGGTTACCTATTAAGCAACTCAATAACTTTTAAATCCTACTGATTACCTATATACCCCTAAATGTCTTTTATCCACTGTACCTGACTGAGCTTCTATTGTATTTCAGTCCTCCACGTTCACTACGGTCTCATGTGTCCAGTTAGCTGGTAATACCCACAATTTTAAAATCAAGTGCAGGGGGTTGATCCTTTTACGATCTAACGCCTTACTAGACACACTCTGTCAGTTTAAGTCTCAATTAAAGACTCATCTTTTCAACTTGCATACTGTAGTAGAGTAGGCGGGGCGAGACCATGGTTCGAGTCCGGTGAGTAATTGTGAATGAGTGCCAGCTGTGCGCACACCGGGCTCGAATCACGTAGGAGATTGGGAACATATAAAAGGAACGAGTGACCAGACCATCAAATAGAGAGGACCGGGCCGGAACATGTTTTACGGTTGTATTTATGTTCTTGTGTTTTGTATTTATGTTTGTTTTCACCGGCAGTCGGCTGTGAGGGGCCGCCGGCTGTTATTATTTGTATTAAATCTTTATTTAAATGTCTGCCGGTTCCCGCCTCCTTCCTTCCATATCTTGAATCTTATTACACATACACATGCCAAAAAGGTAAAAAACCTCTCTTACGTACCTTCTCTGTCTCAGTTCCACTTATGTGGAATGATCTGCCTGCTGCTACAAGATCTGCAGATTCTGTAGCCATCTTCAAGAATTGTCTGAAAACGTATCTCTTGCATCAACACCTGAACAATCAGTTCTGACTTCTATTTCTTTTCTACTCTTTCAAAAAAATGTAGCTCTCTGTGACGAGTCACCCCTGGTGCAATCACCGTCGCCATGGAGACGGAAGGAATTAGAGCCTCACACCTGCTGGTCATCATAGGCTCATAAACACGGGGCTATAAAGAGCCCGTGAAGAGAGAGTGGAGGTGAGCAATGTCTCCAATTCAGACAGTCTTCTCACCCGGTATCTTTCTTTTCCAGAATCTGGAGGGATCGGAGGAAACAGGAATTGCCAAGTTCTATCACCGAGGGAGCTATCCTCGACACTAGAAGAATGCTGCCTATCCAAGAAGGAAGATACCTGGGAACCCGGAAGTCAAGCTTCTGTTGTTTGTTTTCTTCCGTCTCCCCCGGGGACTTTAAATAAATATACCCACCGGGGCGCATCTGATTAACCCCCTCTTGTATGTGTCATTGCTTCACCCGACAAACTCTCTATACTGTGGTAAGCTATGCTGTATCTGTAATTCCCTTTGAAAAAAGTTTTTCGTTAGATTTTTTTAAATCAATTTAAATATAACATTCTGCTTAATTTATTTTTATCTTTTTCTAGTCTGTATAATATTTGACCTGTGTTTCTCTCTCCTTTGTCTTATATTTGTGCTTCTCTGTGATAATCACGCTGTTTGTGTGTGTGCGTGTACGTGCATGTGTGTTTGTGTGTGTATGTGTATGAACCTCACTTTCTTGATCTTACTTCTATAACTTTAATGTTTTGCATATAGTCAATATGTTTTAGGACAGCTGCTTTGTAACAAAGTAATTTGTAAAAAGCGCCATATAAATAAATTTGAGTTCAGTTCATTGTGAACAGAATTGACATGTGAAAGAGGACACAACTATTGGTGTGTTTGTTTAATTATTACATATGTTTAGACTTTGCTATGGCATGCCGTTGTTTGTTGCGTAGTTAGTATTCATACTGTGTGTGCTCAAATGCTGCACAGTAAGGCTGTATTCAAAGGGTTAGTTCACCCTAAAATGAAAATTATGTCATCATCCTCTTGTCATTTCAAACCTCTATGGGTTTCTTTCTTCTGCACAACACAAAATAAGTTATTTTGATGAATGATGGTAACAGAACAACTGCAGTATCCATTGATCTATATTGTATGGTCACAAATCAATGCAAGTCAATGGATACATGCACTCTACACATTTAAGCATTTAGTAGACGCTTTTATCCAAAGCGATTTACAGTGCATTATGCTATACATTTGTGTTCTAAGTATGTGTAATCCCTGGGATCAAACCCATGACCTTGGCGTTGCTAGCGCCTCGCTCTTACCACTGAGCTACAGGAAAGATACCACGCTTGTTTAATCAACATTCTCAAAATATCTTCTTTTGTGTTCTGCAGAAGAAAGAAAGTCATACAGTTTCGAAATGACAAGATGGTGAGGAAATGATTATAGAATTTTCATTTATAATTAATAATAATAATTCACAACATTTATATAGCGCTTTTCTGCCTGGGCACTCAAAGCACTTTTACATGGAAAGGCGGAATCTCCTCAAACACCACCAATGTGCATCATCCACCTGGATGATGCGACGGCAGCCATTTTGCGCCAGAACGCTCACCACACACCAGTTTATTGGTGGAGAAGAGACAGTTTTTTTAACCAAGCCAATTGGTAAACATGAGGATGATTAGTAGGCCATGATGTTTAGAGGCGAATGGGCAAATTTGGTGTTTGCGTAGTCTCGTCTTTCTCACAAACTTTCACAGCAAAGTGAGTGAACATAATATATGAAGGCTAGTGATTTGAAAGTGTTACCAGCCACAGCGGATTTTTACCCACTCTAGAAAGGTTGGCAGGCCTTTTTATTGGGTGCAAATAATTGATTATGACTAAATTGTTGTGATCCTGTCTGTCAAAATAACGGACAGAAAGTCGATGCGAACCTCTGGCTAGCACAAACAAAATTGAAGCATCTCCAGTTTAACCCAATTAAGATATCGTCTGGCTGTTAGGAAGTCCCAAAGCGACAGTGACATGTGGAAAATGAAAAACAGTTGATGACACATTTACTCACCATATATGGTTTAACTGTTATGTCTGTTCTGCATTCATTGATGTCACACTGAAGAACTTTATGTAATGCATGAGCTATGGAATATATGGCAGAGTAGATGGCAAAGGAGAATGTGGGATCTTCATTTACAATTTCCTCGGCGGTCAACAATGAGCAGTTGTCACAATATTGATTACATGTCTTCATCTGGATTTCACTCTCAATGTTATCATTAGTATAAATCTTACGTGTTCCTTTGGCTTTATTTATGAATTCATTAAATCCAGGCAATGATAAAATTCTCTCTGTAATGCCAATAATTGTTCCAATGTTCTCAACTCCCGGCTCTTTTGGAAGCTGTTGATTCATAGACCATGTTTCACTTGCAATCCAGACTTTGTCTCGGATGTTGTTTGCTATGGCTGCTTTGATTATGTTCTTTGCATATTGTGACCCAGTGAAAACCACAATGACATTGATGTTGAGCCTATTAATCATTTGAAGAGTTAGACTGTAGTTCGAACTTTGACTCAGAAGCTCTTGAAAGGCCAAACAAATGCCAGTATCTTCAATATAACTGTTAAACAGCTGTAGGCCATCTTCACTGTAATTGTCTGGACCTCCAAGAAAAGCAACCCAGTTCCATCCAAACCACTGTATGATGTGAATAATCATCTGTATCAAGTCTTTGTTGCTAGGGATTGTTCTAAAAAAAGAGGGATACTGAAGCTTATTGCTTAGTGCATAACTAGAAGCACCATAGTTTACCTGTGAAATAGAAGAACATTTTATTTTACAAAGAATAAATAAATCAATCACAAGACCAAGGATAGTTTCAGACTCTTAACTAAAGCCCAATTCGGAGGGGACTTTAAAAGAGTAAGTTTGAGAAATTTCAGATTTATTATTTTGTGATTATAATCTCGTCCGAAGATGCCAAATCTTTTATTTCCTCACAAAACCTCTATAAAATTTCCAAAGCAATTTACTTGCAGTGTTTCAGCTAACTCAGCTGTGGTTTGAGAAATTGAATCCTTTGGTGTAAAAGCTCTTACTAAGGTGTTATATTGTACTTCATGCGTCCTATTTATTTAAACAAGGATGTTTTTGCAATCAGGGAAATAAATGAAATCAAGAAGAGCCATATCTTGTATACTATTAAGACAAGACACTGCAATATCATCAGTAGCAGACAAGATACCCAGGTTCATTTGTCGAACTAATAACATAATGGGAATGATAATCATTTATTTAACTAAACAATCATCTTTTCTTCGTTTCTGTGGGTCAGAATGTTAATTCAGTAAGATTTTATCAGCAATTTAATAAATTCAGAGCTTCTTAACCCCTGTGAATCAGTTCATAAAATCAAAATCATCATATGAACGTTGTTAGGAAAACTTTAGCATGAAAAGTGCTTGAGTCTGTTTTTTTCCAACAGTTCATTGAAGTAACAACAAAAGTACAAAACTAGTGCTATCTAAAACAAACATTTGTGTCATTCTAAGATACAGTGAAATGGAAATTTCCAGTGTGACAGTTACCTCTGGGCCTGTATTTATCAAGCCCCTGAGAATTACGCACACAAAACGCTGCCAAGAATTGAAAAAAAGGTACAAAATTCTTGGCTCTAAGCTCCGCCTAAATGTTAGTTATCAAGCATCTCAGAAGTGTTAGACTAAATCTTAAGTTTCAGGCTTAGAAATGATTCATAACACTTTGATGTGCCACAAACAGTTTTTTGAATGATGACCAAATGCCATAATTGTTTCCATAAAAATGTAGCTTATTGATGGTTGTGATGGCCCAAAATCATTATTTTTCCTGTGGCAAGGAAACAAAGCGTCATCACAACCTTCAAGATCAATGAAAAGGCATTATTACATTTGTTTGATATATTGATATATTGTTAAAATTATGTCTTTATATTTTGTTTATGACAGTATATTGTGTATGGCAATGATATTGTTAAAAAAAAGGCATATTTTTTTACGAAGTTGTGTGTCTGCAACCAGTGTACTGTATACAATATGTTTTTGTGTTATGCTGTAATAAAAAGATTGCGTAAAGATAGTTGTGATATGATGTCCCTACCCACGTTCCTGACAAAAATGATGCCTGCTCTCTCCAAACGATACCGTTTGATTAACTGCTTGTTGACAAATATTTTAAAAACATTATTTTTCTTCAGAAACATTTGTGAAATTGTCAATGCCATCACAAGCCCATCACTAGTGGCAACTCCACAACAGCCATTTGAGAGACCTCTCCAGCTGTCTTAAATCACTGAGGGGAGTATGAGTTATTCTTAGCTTAATTAAATGTGATAACATGCTGTTATACTTAAGTTAAGAAGAAGGAGTACATTTCATGAATTCTAAGCACTTGAGACTAAAATGGCACCATGAAAAGCTTGATGAACAGGGGCCCAAATGTAAGTATAAAAGCCAGTTATCAGATTTATTAAAGCTAAGAATCATTCTTTCTCCCCCAGTAATTTAAGAGAGCTCGAGTGATCTCTCAAGTGATAAGGAGTGGCCACCAGGGGCTTCTGATGGCACTGACGAGACAGAGATATGCCTGAATCTTTCATAATAGAAAGAATGATTTTGAAATGTTACACAACAAGCAGATAATCAAACGGTATCGTTTGGACAGAGCTGGCATTATTTTTGTCAGCAAATTCGTAAGGACTTATCAACACTAACTTTATGCATAAATGCCTTTTATATAATTACATACAAACAATATGCATTCAGTACACTCTTTTCAAATACAAAATTTCATCATAATGAAAGTGCATGTTCAAAGTAAAATGAACCCATTTAATAAATATACTGTATATATATATATATATATATATATATATATATATGCATGTGTCCCACTTATTCCATATACTCAATATAAATGTCTTACAATAAACAAATTTTAGTATGTATGTATATTTTGGTCAAAATGGTCAACATGCCCCTGGGTATGTGTCAAATAAATCATTGCATTTCAAATTTCTGTACAAGTGCATACAGTACGAATCATTTGCACTGTACTTTGACGTTATTTTATTATGTTCTTATCTTACGGAAGTTGTGGCCTAATGGTTACAGAGTTGAACTTGTGATCAGAAGGTTGGCAGTTTGATTCTCAGGGCCGGTGGGAAACGACGTTACACAAACTTGCTGCCCGGGCGCTGCAGTGATAGCTGCCCACTTCTCTGGGTTTATGTCGTTATGTGTTTATGTCATTATGTGCCCATTGAATATACAATTCTAATAGAATGATCCACTCTAATCTCTAGGGGGGGATGCATTTGTACAGATGTAATAATGTTAAAACACTAACAGGAATATCCTCACTACGTTGAAGATAAATTTTGGGCTCTACGTGGCTGCAGACATGGCTTAATGGTGAAGTGCACCCCTGCCTTTTGAAGGCCCCCTGTAGTTCGGGGCCGAATGCGTTTGCCTATCTTTGCTTAATGGGTAAGTCCATTGAAAGCGCAGCTTTGAGCCAATTTTGTTTACTTTTAAGTCAATTCTTAGAAGTGTTCTTGTGAGTAATTCTTAGAGGCTTGATAAATACGGGCCCTGATCTTTACAATACAGATATATATTTTACATTAATAATTGTTTGAATAATAAACATCATGTACCATTGGTATAAGGTCCATTGTGACCAAAGACGCAATTGTAATAGTTCTTGTGCTTCCATATGGTCCTGTTAAAGCAATTACTTTAGGCTGATGGCTGTTGAGTTTTTCTTGAGGTTTTATTGATCCATTCTGTGAGATGAAACTCAAGACTGATGGGAAATTCAGAGTGTCAGAACAATGGTCAACAATCTCGTAGCCTAGAAAAACATTAGGCAGCAGGGTAGTGGAGTTATTAATCTCCTCAACAGCAAACCTCATTACTTGAAACATCCGATAGCCAGATTTTGACAGAGTGTGCCTACAAAACATCAATAAGAGAATTACCAGAAGCTATGTACTTAATTTGTGTTTCATGATAGAAGATCAAATAAAATTGAAATGCTACTCCAATTTACACTACTGCTTAAAAAAGTTGTTGCTTACCTATAACATTCAATGGCTTCCGGGGAGGAAAGGGCTGTTGCATGTTGAATTTCGTGCACTGGAAAAAAGCCACCCAATAAGTAATCTCCATCCAAATTAAACTCAGAGGAAAAGCAGGAAACTTTGAAAAAGACACAATGAGTAAATGCCAAAAGGAAAGTGTAAATGTGGCTCAGAAACATGATGAAAGAAGCACTGTTGCTCATGAGACGGAAATATGTGGTGACAATCATTTAAAAGAAAACAGAGAACATTTCATTTGCATAAAACACTACAAACTTGGATACAAATGTCGATTTTCATATCTACATTTACACATAATACATCAACCAGTTAATAAGTAGAGCATAACACCACACCCGCCACGCCACAAACAACAGATGGGGCAAAGTATCATTTGAAATGCACTGATTTTTTTTTAAACATACTGTACTCAGGGGCTTGTTTACCATTTTGGGGGCCCTAGCAAAGTCAAGACCTGAGGCCCTCCACACATACAAACTATTCTTTTTTATTGCACAACAGTAATATTGAGTGTATGACAATAGTGAGACACATACACACACACATTGATTTATTGTGCTTTGAACTGAATAACACAACACAAAATTGTTTAGTTTGGTATTAAAAAAAAACGTATTTGTTTATGCATTTCATAATTGTGTTTAAGTAACCGGGGGTGGCACCACTACACCAAATAGTGTAAGCAAATGTTGCTACTTTAAAATGTAATACAATTTGAGCTAACATATATACATTAAACCAAATAGCATGCGATACAACAAATGCAAGCAGAACACAAGTCAAGTAAATTTTATCGACATTAATTGTATTAAATATTAAAGAACTCTCAAGTGTATGGTGAACTCTCATTACACTTATAAATATTTTCAGCAATTATATTTTTATAAATTAAATATTAAGACGGATTTTAGTGTATCAAATTTCTTTCCTCCCTAAAAAAATATTTTTCCGGTGTAGCGCATGCAGACTGATCATTGTCAAAAGCTTTAAATGATTCAACCGCTTATGGCCACTGGGAAGCCCCCAAGCTTGCGGGGCCCTGAGCATTTGCGTAGTGTGCATTGTGGTTAACACTGATTCTGCACATACGTTATTACATCACAGTCATCAAAGCAGAATCTTGTCTATGCAGTCACTGCTACACTGCTATCTGTCCAAATAACCATGGGTGCACCAACTATGGATGTGAGATCCGTCGCTAACAACATAGTTAACAAATTCAGTGTTACCCCAAATCATGAATCGCAAACAACACAGCCCCTTAACCAGGGGGACTGCAAAACGAACATTACTTATTCAGTAGCTTCAGTGGTTCAGGGAGTGATACGTGTGCCAAGTAGTATTAGTTTTGACGCTATCAACGTTGAATCGACCTTTCACCAAACTAACTCTTCCACATTTTTAACATCACATATCATATCCTACAGGCATTCATTTTTCAACAACGCACCGGATCATATATTTGTTTTTATTTTTGTCATGTTTTTCGACATATGATCTCACAGCATGATCAACCTAACCCATTGTCAACTTTAGTCATATAAAATCATTTTCCCAAATCAAAATTGTTGACAGTGAAAATGCCGGGTTGCTTGTGTAACAGATCAGCGGGAGAGACTCTGGCTACGACCACAAAAGGGCAAACCTTATGTAACACTAAAACTGTCCGGGTCCACTACATGTTAGTACGTGTTTGTTAGTTAATGTAGTAATTTACACCTGAATGTAAAACCAAATGAACCCTTAATAAAGAACGAAAAGTTATTCTGAGTAGTTGTAATGAGCAGCTGGATTCTTAGTTATCCTCCGATTACACATTTTACAATTTGAATGGAGAGTGGGGCATTCACATTACCAGTGGAGCTAGAGTACTTGAACCTAAATAATAAATGTGGGGGTAAACCACAAAAAAGGTCCACTTTTTGAGAAAAAGAACCACCCCTTCCACAAGGCTGGCATCAGGCCTGCAACATTGCAATGTTGTGTGTTGGAACTACAGCTTTGGAGCTGTGGTCAGAAAACTTGTTCCTTATTATTATTATGACACGTAGACTTCCACAGATCATGCTTTTGAGCAAAATAAGCAAGCAACATGCAGTCAATTCTATAATCATCAGTCTAAATACATACACATTCTATTTTACGAAAATATGTGGTGCGCAGTCCAATGGGCTCTAGAACCACAGGGAATCCCTGGATGAAGTGACATAATAGGAAGCATGCAAATGAATGAGAAATTTTAAAATCAAAAAACAGAGATCAAATATAGGATAGCGATCAATGTAGGGTAATTACAGGAATAATCATGTATTGATTTGATTTGAAAGGATTAATCACTAGATGTTACTACTCCACCACATTATCATCAAGTACTGTATATTGTTGAACCAACGTGGTTCAAACGACGAATATTATTGAGCCAAAATAGGCTCATATATATTTGTAACAGAAAAAAAATATTTGCAAACAAAACATAAGTTTTGCCAATAAAAACAGGCTATTAAGCAAAAAATTTCATTTTCGCAAGTAAAACTTAAGAATCTACAAAAGAAATGTAAAGCACAGAGAGAAAAAAATCAAGTTTAGCAAAGTAAAAATTCAGCAGCAATAATTTTGCAACACATCTTTTCCTTTGCATCCCTCCTTTAAATCCGCGGTTCAGCCAATCGCTCCCTTGCGACACTGTTTTCTCTTTGCTCTTCACTTTACTTTGCGCCTCGATTTGTGTCCCTGATTTGACGTGGGGGAGGAGACAAGAGATTGGGGCGTGTACAAGCGACCTGAACCTGCCTACCCTTACGTTACGCCATCAGTGTAAACTGCTGTGCAGACTGACGCCTGGGCCACACATACTCCGTGTGCAGTGTGTGTGCGGTGCGTTGAGCAACACGTATGCAGTACAGATCCGTCATGCGCCATTGTGTTTCCACACATACTACGCTACGTTCGGAGTGATTCAGTCAACAATGGTTAAGTAACTTCCCAATGTTTGGAAGATTATTCGAAAAATAAAAGGTTTATGAAACGCTAATTTCGTCATTGTGATTCTTTCTTTTGTTTAGTGCGAGTTGTTGATGAAAGAAAGACCATCGCGTTTATCTGTTGTTAAGAAGGTTGCGGAGAAGAACGAGGTGCAGACTTTGGGTTCACTTCACTCTATGAACCAGTGCAGAAGTCAACATTGATCATATTACCACATGCTTGTCACCTGATTGTCACTATCTGCGTGCACCTTCCCCATAAAATATAAACACTGTAGGATCTTTGTACGACACAACATTTCAATCCAATTTATTGTTTTTACAACTCTTGTTTTGTTTCTATTGCTTAAATAGGTAAAATAAAAAAGGTAGTTAAACTTAATTTGTATGCATTTTTGGTGAAATTATTGCCTTTCTATGTCAATTCGTGTTAATTTTGGGCATGATACGTGTGCTGCTGTACAGCAAAAATAGACTCGATGTGTAAACGATCGCTGGACTAACGCAACGCATCTGCAACGGACGTGCCGCACTGCATACGCGCGCTGTGTGACTGATCTAATCCGTTAACATTTCTTGAGTTCACCTTAGCAAATAATTAAAAGGGGGGCGGCGTAGTTACGCTGAGAATTTAGAATGCATATTTGGCATGCTGTCCGGGGAGAGGGCTCCGGGGTCGGCATTCTCTCCCGACCCCGGAGCACTCCCCCTTGGTTCGGGGCGAGGGCTCTGATCTCTCTGTGTTTGCCCGTGCCCCGAGCGCTTCCCCCCAAAAAAATGTGACTAGTGCAGGACAGCAGCCAAGCTGGGTGTTATTGGCCCCCCAAATATAGCAAAGTTAAAATTTGCCTCTGGCGGGGTCGGATGGAGGTCCCTGTTCGGGAGGTGCTGCTGCTGCGGTTAAAAACGTGTATGGGAGCCCCTACTGGGACGACGCTACGGCTGTGGCGGTAAAAGGCTCCTGCTGGGGCGGTATTGCTGCGGCGGATTTAAGTATAGATAAAAGGCCCCGGCTGGGGCAGCACTGCTGCAGCGGTGTGAAAAAACAGATAAAGGCCCCTGCTGGGGTGGCCCTGCTGCTGTAGTGTGGAATTCAGATAAAGGCCCCTGCTGGGGAAGCACTGCTGCTGCAGTGTGAAATATAGATAAAGACCCCTACTGGGGTGGCACTGCTGCTGCAGTGGGAAATACAGGTAAAGGCCCCTGCTGGGGAAGCACTGCTGCTGCAGCGTGAAATATAGATAAAGACCCCTGCTGGGGTGGCACTGCTGCTGCAGTGTGAAATATAGATAAAGACCCCTGCTGGGGTGGCACTGCTGCTGCAGTGTGAAATATAGATAAAGGCCCCTGCTGGGGCGGCACTGCTGCTGCAGTGGGAAATACAGGTAAAGACCCCTGCTGGGGTAGCACTGCTGCTACAGTGGGAAATATAGGTAAAGACCCCCTACTGGGGTGGTACTGCTGCGTCAGGGTGAAATATAGATAGAGACCCCTGCTGGGGTGGCACTGCTGCGGCAGTGTGGAAAATAGAAGGCCTCTGCTGGGTCGACGCTGTGGCTGTGGGCTGCTGATGTGTGTGGGGGATTGGCGGCGGACTGGGATTAACAGTTTTGGTTGGTGAGGGTTCTGTGTGCTCCTTATTAGGGTTTGTGTGCTTATAAGCTGGAGGTAGGCTTGGAGGGTTTGGTGTGGTTGGAGGTTTTTGACTGAGAGGAGGGTGTTGCTGAGAGAGGCGTTGAGGAGGGGCTTCAGTGGGTGGTCTAGGGGAATATTAGTTCCCGAATAGGGAGGTACTGGGGTGGGGTGTTGGTCCACTTCCGGTGCCAGCTGCCTGAATTTCTGAAAAGCGAAGCGAGAAAGAGAATCGGCTATTTGGTTTTTTGACCCGGGGATGTGTTTTGCAGTTAATATGAATTGGTTGCACGCTGATATCCAAGTTAGTCTTCTTATCAAAGGCGTTAGTGTGGGGGAATGGGAACGGCCTTTGTTGATGCATTGCACGGCTGCTTCGTTGTCGCAGTAAACTAAAATACTGCTGGTTGACCATTCTTTCCCCCACAGAAAGGCTGAGATGACTAATGGGTAAAGCTCGAACAGCGCCGAGGACGAGGAAGACTGGGGAAGATTTAGCACCTGGGGTGGCCATGTGGATGCGAACCAGCGACCTTGGTAATACTCTCCAAAGCCAACGGATGGGGCTGTGTCGGTAAATAATTGGATATCGTCCGGGTGCAGAATCATGTCGTTGTAGAAAAAGGAGAGACTGTTCCATTGTTTTAGGAAGGTTGTCCACAAACTCACCTCGTTGCGGCAGGCATTGGTCAGGGATAGAGAGGTTAGAGATAAAAGGGCGACCTTGCGTGATGATGCGTATGGCAAAATTTAGGTGGCCGAGGATGGATAGCAGTTCAAGTTTAGTGCAGTTAGGATTGTCTAGGAGAGAGGTGGCGACCAGAATAATCCTGTGGATTTTCTCTTTAGCTAGGGAAGCTTGGAATTTTGCTGAATCTAAATTGATGCCTAGAAATTCTATTGATGTGCTTGTTCCTGCGTTTTTTTCTTGTGCGAGGGGGATCCCGAGCTTAGTGAAGAGCTTTTGGACCGTTAAGAGGAGTGCGGCTGGGATGGAGTTGTGTCGAGATATTATTAGAAAATCATCTAGTAGATGGATGATGTGTGGAATTGCGTAGTTGTTGGACAGAATCCAACAGATTGCTTCTGACAGCATGTCGAAGATTTTTGGGCTGCTTCGACATCCGAAGGTCAGGCGAACGGAAAAATAGAACTTTTGGTTCCAGCAATTTCCAAATAAGTGCCAGAAATCTGGGTGAATCGGCATTATTTTGAATATGAAAGTGATATCGACTTTGGCTAGCCAGGCGGTGCGCCCTGCTTTTTTGAGTAGGGTTATGGCTTGTTCGATGTCGTGGTAGTGGAGGGAGAATTCGTCGAGTGGTATAAGGCTATTGATGCTTGGGATTGCGGAGTTGTGTGGTGATGAGAGATCGATTATTACGCGTTTTTTACCGGAACATTTTCTGGTTGCTATGCCTATGGGGATGCTGCGGAAAACGCAGGAGGGGGGTTCGTGGAATGGTCGTATCATGAAGTTTGCATCGATTTCGCTTTTGATTAGGTTGTCGACTATTTTTGGTTTCGGCGAGAGCGGACTGGAGGTTAGCGCAGATTGTGCTCTCGGATGGGAGACTTTCGACGCCGGGGTTGAAGTGGTGGTAGTTGGCTGGTGGTGCGGAATGGGTGCTCGTGCGAGGGACGTAGCTGGTGGATTTTTCCTGCGGTGGTTCTGGGCAGGGCAGAATGGAGGGGTTGATTTGGGGGCATGTTGTGGTTGAGTGGGTTAAGGATCGGAAGACGGCGCAGGAGTTGTTGTGGCATCCAAGGAAAATCCTGTTGTGGAGTTCGGTATCTAGGGCCCCCCAGTAGGGGCATTGGTTCCACTGGGCGACCCTGATCGCGCATTTAGCTGAAAAAAGTTTGTGGTATGTGTAGGGATGGGAACCGAAAACCGGTTCTTCTTTAGAACCGGTGCCCAGTGAATCGATTCTTTGGAACCATTAGCGTACCTGCTTAACGATTCCGCTCATTGCAAATGTGTCATCATCATGACGTCACACACGCGCTGCATTGTTTTGGTTACGCAGCAAACATGTAATCGAGGCAGAAGCGATCTAAGGCGTGGTTATATTTCACCAGAAAAGACGCCAATGCGGTCATTTGCAACAACTGTAAAAGTTTAATTTCGTCAAAGGGAGGAACTACCTCCAATATGCAGAAACATTTGGCCACACAGCACACAATTCATTTGCAGGACTGTCGCGTGTTTGATACACTACTACTTAGCGACACAGCAACAACAAGTAAGTCAAGCAGCAGCGGAGCTAACGAGACGTCATCTGCTATTAATGCCAAAGGTAACTTCTCTATTTAGTTAATGTGAGCGCCATTTCATTTCGTATCCTTCCTGAGAGGGCAAACATGACAATTTTTCTGCACAAAGTTGATAGTTGTGGCAGGTAGAATATTCCCAAAGGCACAAACTCTTCCTTGACTGTTTAGACTGTGTTTTTAGGGCACTTAAATGGAAGTTTTATTTAATTTTTTTGTCTGGACCAATGATGAATGTGAAAAATTCTATAGGTCCCTGGACTTTACTTTGTAGCCTACTTTTAGGTTTGTTCTGAGGTTGCTACACATAATTTGTGTATACTCTGAGTATGTGCTATGTTCTTATCAGATATTAAAGCGAGTTAATACAAACAAACAAATTTGTACTTATTCCCTCACCCAATGAGAATAGATAAGAGAATCGATCGATAAGCAATATCGATAATGGAATCGGAATCGTTAAATTCTTATCAATTCCCATCCCTAGAAATGTGTAGAAGTGGGTGCCTCTGTATAACAGAGCGAGCTCAGCGACTATTGCGAGGTAGACGCTATGCTCGCGTCTCCTGTTTGGGAAAGTGGTGCATATTATATCCTTTTTTTTTTTTTTTTTAAGGTGACAAAGAAATCGCCGTGATTGGGAGGAACGGCCCCCCTGATGTGAACCCGAGTGGTGTTCTGTTATTGGACTTCTGTGCTAGTTACAGTTTGGCCATAACGAACACCATGTTCAAGCATAAGGGTGTCCATCAGTGCACATGGCACCAGGACACCCTTGGCCGGAGGTCAATGATCGACTTTGTTGTTGTTTCATCTGACCTACGGCCGTATGTCTTGGACACTCGGGTGAAGAGAGGGGCGGAGCTGTCAACCGATCACCACCTGGTGGTGAGTTGGATCCGATGGCGGGGGAGGAAGCTGGACAGACTCGGCAGACCCAAACGTACTGTGAGGGTCTGTTGGGAACGTTTGGCCGAATCGCCTGTCAGAGAGATCTTCAACTTCCACCTCCGGCAGAGCTTCGACCAGATCCCGAGGGAGTCTGGAGATATTGAGACCGAGTGGACCATGTTCTCCACCTCCATTGTCAACTCAGCCACTCGCAGCTGTGGCCGTAAGGTCTCCGGTGCCTGTCGAGGCGGCAATCCCCGAATCCGGTGGTGGACACCGGAAGTAAGGGATGCCGTCAAGCTGAAGAAGGAGTCCTATCGGGCCTGGCTGGCTTGTGGGACTCCCGAGGCAGCTGACAGCTACCGACAGGCCAAGCGGACTGCAGCCCGGGTGGTTGGGGAGGCAAAAACTCGGGCCTGGGAGGAGTTCGGCGAGGCCATGGAGAAAGACTATCGGTCGGCCTCGAAGAGATTCTGGCAAATGGTCCGACGCCTCAGGAGGGGGAAGCAATGCCCCACCAACGCTGTTTACAGTGGAGGGGGGCAGCTGTTGACCTCAACCGGGGATATCATCGGGCGGTGGAAGGAATACTTCGAGGATCTCCTCAATCCCGCCGTCACGTCTTCCATTGAGGAAGCAGAGGCCGAGGGCTCAGAGGCGGACTCGCCCATCACCCGGGATGAAGTCACCGAGGTAGTCAAGAAACTCCTCGGTGGCAGGGCACCGGGGGTGGATGAGATCCGTCCTGAGTACCTCAAGTCTCTGGATGTTGTGGGGCTGTCTTGGCGGACACGCCTCTGCAGCATCGCGTGGCGGTCGGGGACAGTGCCCTTGGACTGGCAGACCGGGGTGGTGGTCCCTCTTTTTAAGAAGGGGGACCGGAGGGTGTGCTCCAACTACCGGGGATCACACTTCTCAGCCTCCCCGGGAAAGTCTATGCCAGGGTACTGGAGAGGAGAATCCGGCCGATAGTAGAACCTCGGATTCAGGAGGAACAGTGTGGTTTCCGTCCCGGTCGTGGAACACTGGACCAGCTCTATACCCTCTTCAGGGTGCTGGAGGGTTCATGGGAGTTTGCCCAACCAATCCACATGTGTTTTGTGGATTTGGAGAAGGCATTCGACTGTGTCCCTCGCAGCATCTTGTGGAGGGTGCTCCGGGAGTATGGGATTCGGGACCCTTTGCTAAGGGCCATCCGGTCCCTGTACGACCGGAGCAGGAGCTTGGTTCGCATTGCCGGCAGTAAGTCAGACTTGTTTCCGGTGCATGTTGGACTCCGGCAGGGCTGCCCTTTGTCGCCGGTTCTGTTCATAATTTTTTATTTTTTTTCTAGGCGCAGCCAGGGGCCGGAGGTCGTCGGGTTTGGTGACCACACGATTGCATCTCTGCTCTTTGCGGATGATGTCATCGTGCTGGCCCCATCAGACCAGGACCTTCAGCATGCACTGGGACGGTTTGCAGCCGAGTGTGAAGCGGCTGGGATGAGAATCAGCACCTTCAAATCTGAGGCCATGGTTCTCAGCCGGAAAAGGGTGGCTTGCTCACTTCAGGTAGGTGGAGAGTTCCTGCCTCAAGTGGAGGAGTTCAAGTATCTGGGGGTCTTGTTCACGAGTGAGGGAAGGATGGAGCGGGAGATTGACAGACGGATCGGTGCAGCTTCTGCAGTAATGCAGTCGCTGTACCGGTCTGTCGTGGTGAAGAAGGAGCTGAGCCGCAAAGCGAAGCTCTCGATTTACCGGTCAATCTACGTTCCTACTCTCACCTATGGTCATGAGCTGTGGGTCATGACCGAAAGGACAAGATCCCGGATACAGGCGGCCGAAATCAGCTTTCTCCGCAGGGTGGCCGGGCGATCCCTTAGAGATAGGGTGAGAAGCTCGGTCACTCGGGAGGAGCTCAGAGTAGATCCGCTGCTCCTCCACATCGAGAGGGGCCAGCTGAGGTGGCTCGGGCATCTTTTCCGGATGCCCCCTGGACGCCTTCCCGGTAAGGTGTTCCGGGCATGTCCCACCGGGAGAAGACCCCGGGGAAGACCTAGGACACGCTGGAGGGACTATGTCTCCCGGCTGGCCTGGGAACGCCTCGGTGTCCCCCCGGAAGAGCTGGAGGAAGTGGCTAGGGAGAGGGAAGTCTGGGCATCCCTGCTTAGACTGCTGCCCCCGCGACCCGGCCCCGGATAAGCGGTAGAAAATGGATGGATGGATGGATGGACAAAGAAATCGCTGCAATTTATTTGACGGTAAGTGGGGGGGCGGAGGGATGGGAGACAGGAGGGTAAAGAGGTCGATGTCTGCACCTGCTAGGATCTAATCCTTATGTTGCTGGCTACTGGGGGAGGTTCCAAGGCTGGGGCGTTTGGGGGAATGGCCATTGGTGCTGCAGAGTGGAGAGTGAAAGCGGTGCGAGAGCTGGATAGAGTGGGCGGAAAAGGGGCAGCTGCTGGAGCCGCGTACGGATGCAGCATCACGCTTTGGGCGGCTCCAGAGCCTGTGGCAATAGGAATTTGGGAAAGATTTGGGCCTGCGCCTGTGCCTGTAACGGAGGCAGCCTCACGTTATCTGTTGGCAGTGGGGCTGCAGGCCAGGGGCCGGATGGAAAGTGAGAAAGTGGATAGTTGGAGGATAGGGTAGGCAGGGTTGCCGCTAGCGGCGCGTGCTCGCGCTGCCGTGGCGTTGATGGACCGGCGTAGAGTCGTCAGAGGTACTGGACTCGGGTGATCCTGCAGTCAGCTGGTTGCTGGTGTCCGCATGGTCTGGGGCACGTCCTCTCTGGCTTGGTGAGCAACGCCTCTTCCTCGCCGTGGTTGGGGTGGTCGTTTCCCTATGTTGAGGGATTGTGGTGCTGTGGGTCTTATCAGCGGCTTTTGGTTTTGTGGTGGGAGTGGTTGTTAGAACTCCGGGCAGGCTGGAGGTATACAAATTATACAACTCCGCTTTAGTTGCCTTCCTGGAGAAAGGGATGTCGGCGTTTTCTAAAGCCAGCCAGATGACGCCACGTTGCTTCGTCGTTTTGGGGTGCGACGGACGGTGTTGTATGCTGCGTAAATCTATGAGTGGAGGAGGTAAGGCGGTCTCACTATTTATAGAGCTCGCTCTGGTTTGGTAGGATAGGTGGTGTGATTGCTAATGCCGGGTAGCTGCGTGATTTCTAATGCCGTGCAGCCGGGCGGCTGTGTGATCGCTAGTGCCGTGCAGCTACATAATTATTTGCACATGCTCCTCCCGAACTTTGTTAATAAAACCTTATGTGCACGTAAAAAAATATGGACCGCACACGCACTGCACACAGAGTATGTGTGGCCCAGGCGTCAGTCTGCACAGCAGTTTACACTGATGGCGTAACGTAAGGGTAGGCAGGTTCAGGTCGCTTGTACACGCCCCAATCTCTTGTCTCCTCCCCCACGTCAAATCAGGGACACAAATCGAGGCGCAAAGTAAAGTGAAGAGCAAAGAGAAAACAGTGTCGCAAGGGAGCGATTGGCTGAACCGCGGATTTAAAGGAGGGATGCAAAGGAAAAGATGTGTTGAAATTTTTACTTTGCTAAACTTGATTTTTTTCTCTCTGTGCTTTACATTTCTTTTGTAGATTCTTAAGTTTTACTTGCGAAGATGCAATTTTTTGCTTAATAATAGCCTATTCAATTGCACAACTTATGTTTTGTTTGCAAATATTTTTTTTTCTGTTGCAAATATATATGACCCTATTTTGGCTCCATAGTATGTGAAACAAAGTGACTACAGTCAGGTCCATAAATATTGGGACATCGACACAATTCTAACATTTTTGGCTCTATACACCACCACAATGGATTTCAAATGAAATGAACAAGGTGTGCTTTATCTGCAGACTGTCAGCTTTAATTTTGAGGGTATTAACATCCAATCACTTTTTAAGGGACCAAAAGTGATGGGACAGAATAATATCATAAATCAATCTTTCACTTTTTAATACTTGGTTGCAAATCCTTTGCAGTCAATTACAGTCTGAAGTCTGGAACGCATAGACTCTGCCAGGTGTAGTGTCTGGATCAAGCCATTCAACCTCTCACTCCCTTTTGTCTAGGTATTAAGATAACATCTTCAAAGACCAAAGGAAACCTAGCTCCATGGGGTCTGGTTTTAGGTTGAACTCTCACAGAGAGTGTTATAACCATTTGGTTCCTCTGTTGGATATTTACGACTCCTTCGCTTCAAAGCATTGTTGATAAGTCTCTGTCTCATCTCTTACTTAAGACATGAGACCAAGCAGAGAAACTTCTCTGACAAATAGGAACTTATTTGATTTAAACTATTCTTCTCTGTAAATGTATCTAAATGTCTAGGTTGTGTGTTGTCGCTCGTGCTATTTTATATACTCTGTATTTGTTAGATATGCAAGTTTTGATTCAGGGTTCATTTGACGTATTCATACGTTCACAGTTCAATGCCTTGCATGTTTCATATGTAACTACACATCTTTGAATTCCCTATATGATGAGCTATGTTATAAAAAACATAGCACACATCATACTATGCCCATAACTAAGTTTAGGTATTAAACGCAAACTGACCAAACTGTCAGAGCTATGCAAATGAGGTGCCATGAGAAACAAAGGATCTTTCTTAGGCCCCCTTTTCACTTTCATGGCATTGGCCCGCAGACCATCTGGGGGCAGGGCAGGTATGCATTTAAAACAGCATCACCGAACCATGTTTTTAGTGGACTTTTGGAATCACAAAGGAAAAGAAAGAGGACGAGAAGACACTCCAAGGGACTCCCCTCTGGGGAGTCCGTTTAGGCCATGGAACTCTGGACTCCGAACCCAAACTCAGCGTTTCAACAGGACTGCATTCTGAAACCATTCAAGATTTCCATCAACGCGCATAGGCTACAGATATTGGTCCAACAACAATATTGCAAGTATCCGTTTCTAAATATAGATTAGCTGCGTTAAGATCGTGCCTCTTTGTTAAAGATGATTTTAATGGTTTTCAGACATGTTTTACCTGCCTCGCGGCCATGCCCTCTCACTTTCTCTCTCTCTCTCTCTCTGCGCATCCTAGCGCATTTGTGTTTCATGTATTTGTTTGTCTTCATTATGTTTACCATGTAGAGTAGAGTTTAATAAAAACCATAAAGGCATTTGTGATTGGTTCTCTGCGTTCACGCTCACAAACTTGGTCACTTAAACTGTGTTTCGATCTATGCTACCTCTGCTCTTAATTCTGTTTGGTAAAGTCACGTTGCTTATAGTCATGAGATAACGTTAGTGTATAAAATCATTGATGTATCTGCTGGACGGATACATATGGGATTTGTATCACTATCTTTCTAATAAGAATTGTAAAATATGTATGTGTAATGACGATTATTATACATATTTGCCTTTGAGCTAAACTAATTCCTTGATTGAATTTGACGTTTTAACAACTCATTTCATATATGTTTGATCTTGATAGATCTGGTGGAGAATCTTATTTGATGAGTAAACTCATCCGTAATTTAACAAGCAGCTAAAAACGCTACACAGGCCTCTACTGCAACCGTCTTCAGTTCCTGCTTGCTCTTGGGGCATTTTCACTTCAGTTTTGTCTTCAGCAAGTGTAATGCATGCTCAATCGGATTCAGGTCAGGTGATTGACTTGGCCATTGCATAACAGTCCACTTCTTTCCCTTCAAAAACTTTTTGGTTGCTTTTGCAGTATGCTTTGGGTCATTGTCCATCTGCACTGTGAAGCGCCGTCCAGTGAGTTCTGAAGCATTTGGCTGAATATGAGCAGATAATATTTCCCGAAACACTTCAGAATTCATCCTGCTGCTTTTGTCAGCAGTCACATCATCAATAAATACAAGAGAACCAGTTCCCCTGGCAGCCAAACATGCCCACGCCATGACACTACCACCACCATGCTTCACTGATGAGGTGGTATGCTTAGGATCATGAGCAGTTTCTTTCCTTCTTCATACTCTTCTCTTCCCATCACTCTGGTACAAGTTGATCTTGGTCTCATCTGTCCATAGGATTTGTTCCAGAACTGTGAAGGCTTTTTTAGATGTTGTTTTGGCAAACTCTAATCTGGACTTCCTGTTTTTGAGGCTCACCAATGGTTTACATCTTGTGGTGAACCCTCTGTATTCACTCTGGTGTAGTCTTCTCTTGATTGTTGACTTTGACACACATACACCTTCCTCCTGGAGAGTGTTCTTGATCTGCCCAACTGTTGTGAAGGGCGTTTTCTTCACCACGGAAAGAATTCTTCAGTCATCCACCACAGTTGTTTTCCGTGGTCTTCGGGGTCTTTTAGTGTTGCTGAGCTCATCTGTGCGTCCCTTCTTCTTAAGAATGTTCCAAACAGTTGTTTTGGCAACGCCTAATGTTTTTGCTCTCTCTCTGATGGGTTTGTTTTGTTTTTTCAGCCTAATGATGGCTTGCTTCACTGACAGTGACAGCTCTTTGGATCTCATCTTGACAGTTGACAGCAACTGCAAATAGCACACTTGAAATGAACTCTGGACCTTTTATATGCTCATTGTAATTGGGATAGTGAGGGAATAACACACACCTGGCCATGGAACAGCTGAGAAGCCAATTGTCACATTACTTTACTACACTGTTGTAATTCCTACACCGTTCACCTGATTTGGATGTAAATACCCTCAAATTAAAGCTGACAGTCTGCAGTCAAAGCACATCTTGTTCATTTCATTTGGCAAGGCAAGTTTATTTATATAGCACATTTCATACACAAGGGCAATTCAAAGTGCTTTACATACAATGATTGACAGAAAGAAAGAAAACACATCTTTAAAATGCAAATGATTTAGGATCACAAATACTTTAGATTTTAAGAAACAATAAAACAGCAATAAAATTGATAAAAAATGTGGGTGCATATATAAAAAGAATAAGAGCAAAATAAAAATAAATTAGAAATAGAAGTGCAGTTGATGTAAACCAGCAAAGTGCTCAGGTTGTGAATGCACAACTAAACAAGTGTGTTTTTAAAAGTAGCTACTGTTGGTGAACATCTGATGTCTTCTGGAAGCAGATTCCAGCTACGGGTGGCGTAATGGCTAAACGCTGACTCGCCCTGTTTTGAGTGAACCCTTATTATCTCTAACTGACTTGATCCTGATGATCTGAGAAGTCTGTTTGGTTTATATTCAATGAGCATATCTGAGAAGTATTTAGGTCCTAGACCATTGAGTGATTTATAAACAATTAATAATACTTTGAAGTTGGTTCTAAAAGTAACTGGTAAC
This sequence comes from Triplophysa dalaica, assembly GCF_015846415.1. Lineage (NCBI taxonomy): Eukaryota > Metazoa > Chordata > Actinopteri > Cypriniformes > Nemacheilidae > Triplophysa > Triplophysa dalaica. The sequence continues at coordinate 21,960,283 of NC_079559.1, forward strand.
CAGTGTAAGGACCTGAGGATTGGAGTGATATGCTCAGATTTTTGGGTTCTGGTCAGAATCCTGGCAGCAGCGTTCTGTATGAGCTGCAGCTGTCTGATGGTCTTTTTGGGAAGACCTGTAAGGAGTCCATTACAGTAATCCACCCTGCTGGTGATGAAAGCATGGACTATTTTCTCTAAATCTTGGCTTGAGACAAAACATCTGATTCTGGGTATGTTTCTGAGATGGTAGTACGCTGATTTGCTTATTGCTTTGACATGACTGATGAAACTAAGGTCGGACTCCAAAATGACCCCAAGATTTTTTACCTTTCTTTGTGTCTTTAGACCTCTTAAGTCAAGGTATGTGTTTACCTTGTTAGTTTCAGCCTTGTTGACTTCAGTTTTGTTTTTATTTAACTGAAGGAAGTTTTGACACATCCAGCTGTTAATTTCATCAATGCATTGGTAAAGAGAGTAAATAGGCCTGTAGTCATTGGGTGAGAGGGTTGGATAGATCTGAGTGTCATTTGCATAGCTGTGGTAGGCAATTTGGTACTTTTTTATTATTTGGCCAAGTGGGAGCATATACAAATTGGTGAGGAGCCTAGCCCTGTGGAACACCACAAGTCATGGGTGTCCAGTCAGATTTATGGTGGCCTATGTTCACATAGTAACCTCTCCCTTTGAGGTATGACCCAAACCATTTAAGTACCAACCCAGAAAGCCCTACCCAGTTTTCCAGCCTATGTAGGAGTATGGTGTGATCTACCGTGTCAAAAGCAGCACTGAGATCTAGTAAAACCAGAACTGATATTTTGCCTGAATCAGAATTCAATAGAATATCATTAATTATCTTTATGAGCACTGTCTCTGTGCTATGATGCTGACGGAAACCAGACTGATAATTGTACAGGTAGCCATTTAAGTTAAAGAATTTGGTCAGCTGATTGAAGACAACCTTTTCAATGATCTTGCCTATAAAAGGAAGATTTTATATTGGTCTGTAGTTGGACAGTAAGGTTTTGTCTAGATTGCCCTTTTTTAAGAGAATGTTTAACAACTGCATTTTTTAGGGACTCTGGGAAAGTTCCTGAGAGCAGTGAGGTATTAACTATTTTTAGGAGATCTGCTTCCAAACAGTTAAACACTATTTTAAAAAAGGATGTGGTAAGTGTGTGAATGCTGCAAGTTGACGCCTTAAGATGCTGTACCGTTTCCTCCAGGGTTTTGAGATCAATTGTCTGAAATTCAGACAAAGTTACTTATTTCTGATGACCTGATGTCAGACAGACCTGACTGCCGCATGGAGATTTGCTGAATTCCATTTTGATATTACTGATCTTTTGAAGGAAAAAAGTTGCAAACTCATTGCATTTGTCATCAGACAGCATTTTCCTCGGAACTTGACTAGGGGGATTTGTTAGTCTCTCTACAGTTGCAAAATGGTTGCGAGTGTTATTTATTTTGCAGTTTATAATGTTAGAGAAAAAATTCTGTCTAGCTCTGCCTAAGTCTACATTGAAGCCATCCAGACTGTCTTTATAGATGTTATAGTGAACTTCAAGTTTGGTTTTTCGCCACATACGCTCAGCCATTGAAGTCCATTGTGGTGGTGTATTAAGCCAAAAATGTTAGAATTGTGTCGATGTCCCAATATTTATGGACCTGACTGTATGTTTGGAACCAGTCGTGACTAGCTAGTTGCATCATTCTATGGCGGTTAAGCAGTGAGTCATGTTGTTGTTCTGAAAACGTACCCAAGAATGAGTCATGTGGAGAAAATCATGTGGCCACATTCAAATGGCACACAAACACCTGTTTTCCCCGTCTGGGAACTTTCCATATCACATTACTTGTTAAAATACAGTATTTTTTTCCACAACATTTTTATTTGTATAGCAGTGTGAGAGGATGATAGCATTGCTACTAACATGTGTGGACTTAAGTCACTGAATGTCGACGTCATCAACTGTGAACGCAAACATTGAATAGGTAACAATCTTATATACTCCAAGTGTTAGATGACGAGTGGTTCGATCTATACGTAATTAGTGACGGTAACACATTAGAGTCTTAATGGCAGAAAGTACGCTGTGTTTGTTGAGGTTTCTAAAACATGGAGATGTAGAATATGAATATTTAGTTTCAAATACAAAAACAATAAATTAGCCAAGCCATAAGTGAAGTCCTCATAAAACCATAATACTTAATGATGTTTTATTAACAAGGTTCGGGAGGAGCACGTACAGATTACTAACTCAGCTGGCTTTTGATTACCAATCACAGCAACCAATTAACCTACTATCAATTAGCAATCACAGCAATCATCCTATAAACCCTATAAATAGTCAAGTTGTCTTGCCTCTATTCTCCCGAAGGTCTTGTAACATCCCTCCTCCACCCTGACTCTACACCACAAGCACGTTTGACCTCAGCACCGGGGGGTATACTCCGTTTTAGGGCACACACCAGGCCCCTCACAGGCCAAGGGGCAGATTCAGCGAACTCCGAGCCCTTACCCCGGGACAGCACGCCAAATACCCATACTATCCGTCCCAACTTAGTATCTTTGAAGCGAACTCGTGAAAGTGGGAGAGGGCCACTTCGCCATGTTGGGAAAATGGCGGAAGCAGCAACATAAAAAACAATGGGCCGCATTCGTGAAACACGCAGCAAATGATTTTTTGTGTAGATCGTTCGTAAAGTCGTTCTTTTGTAAATTTTCAGATTCATGAAAATGTTGGTATTTTCAAAATGTTATGTTGAAATTAAAGAAATGTACACCTGCTCCCTGTCACGTGTAAATGGTGCGTAAAACATTCAAACGTTCTGTATTCCTCTAACCCTAGACTGATGACATTTTGATGCACCATGTATCATAAGGATATTTCACGAGTTTCTTTACTTTTTCTTGTTTCAGTTTTTACCTATTAACTTTAGGTAAAACGCAGAGCTTGTCACCGTCCCTTTTTACACAGCCGTCCAATCACAGTAGAGGAGAGGGGGGACAGACACTAAATTGACCAACCATGATACTTGTACAAATAAACAAAATTCAAACAAATAAAAAATGCACATATAAGTGACGCAACTAACTCGCAGTGCATGTTACAATGGCTAGTCATTTTTAATAATGTTTAATAAAATCAAAATACTAATATATAAATATACATTACAAATATAAAATCAAATTATGGTTACTATATAGGTAAAATCAGATTTTAGAGATCCCTTACACTCACATGAAATTACATTTATTCAGATTCCATTCTTTTATTGTACTACATACAATATGTATTCATTTGCATTGCATTTTTTTACATTCTTGTTTGTGGTGCAGAACATCTAGGAACACTTTCAGTTTCACTGTGTTGGGACATTTATCTTCGTCCACTAAAGAAACCTTCGATTAAAACCTATAGTAAGATACAGACAAAACTTTAGTCCATTTACTAATAACTTCATTTATTTATTAAAATATAAATAGGTCCAATGATAAAGTCATTTATTATTAATTGTTTTAATGGGCAATAAAAAGTGTAAAAATATTAATAAATCAAATATGAATCCATCAATAAATACTTTAAAATGATGTACTTATTTTGTGTTTTATGTTTTTTTAAGTCCTTTTTTATTTTGAAGTGCATTAATTAATTCCTTTATAAATGGTGTAATTTCAAAATGTATTTGAAAATGCAATTTCAAAAGTGGAATTAATCATTGGATTTACAAATTAAACTAGGAATACGAGTTTTAATCTGTCATTTAAAAGACTATTTCTTTTACCAGTTGCATTTCCATTTCACAGCTGCCTTTCCTTTTCCGTTTGCTACTTGATTGTCATGAATCTTCTCAAAGGGCATGGCAGGAGAACCCAAGTGCAGGCACAGTCAAGGCGGATGAAGGTGTTTAACAAAGATATTTATTAACAATAAATAAAACAAAAGCCCACGATGGGGTAAAACAGGACGGCTTGGTGCCGGTTGCTGGACCGGGCTTGGTGCCGGTTGCTGGACCGGGCTTGGTGCCGGTTGCTGGACCGGGCTTGGTGCCGGTTGCTGGACCGGGCTTGGTGCCGGTTGCTGGACCGGGCTTGGTGCCGGTTGCTGGACCGGGCTTGGTGCCGGTTGCTGGACCGGGCTTGGTGCCGGTTGCTGGACCGGGCTTGGTGCCGGTTGCTGGACCGGGCTTGGTGCCGGTTGCTGGACCGGGCTTGGTGCCGGTTGCTGGACCGGGCTTGGTGCCGGTTGCTGGACCGGGCTTGGTGCCGGTTGCTGGACCGGGCTTGGTGCCGGTTGCTGGACCGGGCTTGGTGCCGGTTGCTGGACCGGGCTTGGTGCCGGTTGCTGGACCGGGCTTGGTGCCGGTTGCTGGACCGGGCTTGGTGCCGGTTGCTGGACCGGGCTTGGTGCCGGTTGCTGGACCGGGCTTGGTGCCGGGTGCTGGACCGGGCTTGGTGCCGGGTGCTGGAGCGGGCTTGGTGCCGGGTGCTGGAGCGGGCTTGGTGCCGGTTGCTGGAGCGGGCTTGGTGCCGGTTGCTGGAGCGGGCTTGGTGCCGGTTGCTGGAGCGGGCTTGGTGCCGGTTGCTGGAGCGGGCTTGGTGCCGGTTGCTGGAGCGGGCTTGGTGCCGGTTGCTGGAGCGGGCTTGGTGCCGGTTGCTGGAGCGGGCTTGGTGCCGGTTGCTGGAGCGGGCTTGGTGCCGGTTGCTGGAGCGGGCTTGGTGCCGGTTGCTGGAGCGGGCTTGGTGCCGGTTGCTGGAGCGGGCTTGGTGCCGGTTGCTGGAGCGGGCTTGGTGCCGGTTGCTGGAGCGGGCTTGGTGCCGGTTGCTGGAGCGGGCTTGGTGCCGGTTGCTGGAGCGGGCTTGGTGCCGGTTGCTGGAGCGGGCTTGGTGCCGGTTGCTGGAGCGGGCTTGGTGCCGGTTGCTGGAGCGGGCTTGGTGCCGGTTGCTGGAGCGGGCTTGGTGCCGGTTGCTGGAGCGGGCTTGGTGCCGGTTGCTGGAGCGGGCTTGGTGCCGGTTGCTGGAGCGGGCTTGGTGCCGGTTGCTGGAGCGGGCTTGGTGCCGGTTGCTGGA